>NW_005842801.1:248045-286868 GCF_000455745.1 Alligator sinensis
GCCTTGTGGGGGGGGTGGTAGCCCTGTCGGGGGCCATTTGGCGCCTGTTGGGGGGCCATAACCCCTGTGTGGGCATAGCTCCTGTTGGAGGGCTATAACCCCTGTGTGGGGCCGTATCCACTGTGTGGGGGGCCACAACTCCTGTGTGGGGGCCATAACCTCTGTTGGGGGGCCATAACCCCTGTGTGGAGGGCTATAACTCTTGTGGGGGGCCATAACTCCTGCGTGGGGGGGCCATAGCCCCTGCGGGAGGGCAGCAAATTCTATATTCATGTTTCATGAATTCATGAATATATGTATTTAGCGTTCACCTTATTATTATGATAGAGACACTGGTAGGCTTCCACGTTGCTTTAACACTGTAGCTATGTCAATAAAACATTGCCCAACTGATCGCTGTCTCTGTCTCACACTCTCTCTTTATAGCGGTCTTTTGTTTTACTTGTGGAGGAACATGGATTTTGGGGTGTTTTACAGAGTGACTTTGGGATTTTTTTTATCAGGGATTTTTCAGTTTTCCAATAGGGAACACCAGAATTCCTGCTAGGGAGGCCAGTGGCAGAACCCTGCCTGTGGCAGAACATCTGCCCAGATGGCCAGGCAGGGGACATACATGGCAATAGTGTTGCACAGAGGCCAACCCTGCAACCACAGCCCACTGGCAGCTGGCCCAGAGGGGAAGATGACTCTACTGGCTGTGCAGTTCCCATCCAGGTCTGGCAAGAGCGCAGCAGGTCACAGCCAGGCAGCAGCCCCCACGACCAGACTGCTGCAGTGGGTAGAGGGTGCAGGGAACTCTCAGGGCTGCTTCAACAGTCCAGCTGGCACAAGGGGTAGTGTCCCCAGGTACCAACTACCTGGGACCCAGAAGCTCCTGAGAGTGAGTAGCCCTAAGCTACTTGCCAGGGCAGCTTTTTGTACTGCTGGGACCAGGACAGGGCAGCTTTTCATACTGCTGGGGTAGCACAGGTGCTGGCCCTGGGCTCTAGGTCCCCCTGGCTGCAGATCCGGGAGGAGCCAGGCAGGGTTATTTTGCCCCAAGTGGCACAATTTTCTCCACAACAAAATGCATGTCCGAGCACATGCGCTGAGGCAAAAAGGCCCGGCTCAAATTTGCACCTCTTCTATTTGAGCTGCTGCAAGTGCACGTGCTTGCATGTGTGGACGCACCCACCTTGGGCACATCTAAATGTGCATTAATGTGCCTTTGCTACTGCACATTAAGTTTAGTACCTCTATTATGAGGTACTATATAAATGTGCAGTAGCTGGCAATATAGCACAGTAGGAAAGGTGTGTGGTCTTTTTCTGATGCCTAATGCACAGTAGACTAATTCTACTGCTCATTAGCACATTAGCACAGCTTTTCTGTGATGTGCTAATGTGCAGCAGAATTAGTCTACGGTACATTAAGTATCTCATATAGATGCGCCCTTTGAGAATACAAAAGCAAAGTTCTAGAACTACCTGGACCTACACCTACACCTGGCTACCTCCATGGTAAGTGCCCCAGCCACTAGGCTATAGAGACTGACTCTCTTTCAATCTTATCTGATAAGGGTGATCTATATTCTGCAAATAATTAAATATTCACTGGGCCACAGAGAGAATCAAGAGGATCAGGGACTTGAACCTCAACTAGTGGCTATTCTGGGCCGTCTATTTATTTTTATCTCTCATTCATTTTTACCACAAATTCCAACCCTGACCTGAGGCCACTTTCATTTTAACTGATATATGAAAAAGTTCAGTTTTGATAAATCCATGTTTTAGGGAAGAAAAATGATGCAGCTACATCTAAAAAAAAAAGGTCAGCTACTTCTAAAACTGAGCCCAAACAGAGACCTGGTACATCTTGTATTTCTCATGCCATCAATATACTCCCTAGGAGGGTCCACAATTTTTTGTATTATCTTTTGCTCAGTATATTCAACTTGGAAACGAGGCACTTTCTAGAAGGGCGGTGTAATGTAATGGCCACTAGGTCTATGCTGTACCATCCTGTGCTGAGCTTTAAGGAAAAGAAAACAAAATGCAAGTTGCTTTGGGCCCAACATAACTGCAACCGATATTCCATTTGAAATAAACATTTCATTTACCCTGCCATGGTAACTATGACCTTTTCAACTGCAGTTTGCCTCCAAATGACTAATGCTTTTCAGGATACACACAGGAAGTGTGGCCAATGCTACAGACTCATTTTGTCAAGGGATGAAAATAACTCCATGGTCTTTGTCTCCCTGTTTTGCAGAGATGTAGCGAACATAATAAAAAGTAATGATGTGGAAGAGATCGTGCTGTTGATTTTCAAGGGTCAAGTCTATATGGCTGGTGCAAAGTCCTGGCATTTCCACTCTTAGTTGAATTAGAAAATACTGATGGGCACTAGCTGAAAATGTACCACACAGATATTGTTAATAATGTCGATAATAAAAATGGCCTTTGCAACGGAAGACCCTAAGTGCTAAATAAGGAATATTAAAACTACAGAGGTGAGTTCAGTTCCAGAATGAGGCTCCTGTATCCCTTATGTAGATATTAGTTACTCCATCTACTGAATTCCTTGGATGTTTCCTTGTGAGCAATTGTTTAAGTCTCATAAAAAAAGGCTTGAAATTATACCACTGGGCAGAGCACTGAAATAGTTCATTTTGAACTAAAAATGAGCTTCTTGCTTAAGGCAAGCAAAGCATATTTAATTAAGAACTGCTATATGTATAATATTGTGCAGGAGCAGTTCCAGAGCGAGTGCAGGGGCATGGATGCATGCTCCTTTCAGTCAACATCATGGAAGTAGCAACCAGGGATTTTCTAAGTCCCAAAGGAGATAAGAATTCCACTCTCCTTCCCTGGCACATGGCGCACCCTGTCCCCTCCCATTCCTCCTGCCATTGCTGTTGTCTCCACTGTTCCTGCTCACCTGGGGCAGAGGCAGGCTCCACAGCTGCTCCTGCGCCAATTCAGTGGGGCATCATGGTGAGTCAGGCTCAGCTGGGGACAAAATGAATGACAGGCAGGTTCTTCCTCCCTGCTCAGTCCCTGGGTTTTCCAGGAGAAGGCACAGGGAAGGGAATCTGCCCACCTCCACTGATGCCACTGCTGTCCTCAGCCAATTCTGGCTCACCATGAGACTGGCTGGAATAGAGGAGTGGCTCTGGAGCTTCCCCCCCGCCCCCTCTTCTCACCCCTGAGGCAGCCAAAGACAGTAGAGGTGGCAGGTGGGAGAGAAGGGAATGAAGAGGAGAGGACATACAATCATAGAAAATTAGGGTTGGAAGGGACCTCAGGAGGTCATCTAATCCTACCCTCTCATCCCAGCCAAAGCTTTGTCTAGCAGGGCTTTGAAAACTTCCAGGGATGGAGCTTCCACTACCTCTCTGGGTAACCTGTTCCAGTGTTTTACTGCCCTCCTAGTGAGAATATTCTTCCTAATATCTAACCTAAACTTCCCTTGATGCAACTTGAGACTGTTGCTGCTTGTTCTGTCATCTACCACCACTGGGAACAGTCCAGCTCCATCCTCTTTCAAACCCCCTCCCTTCAGGTAGTTGAAGACTGCTATTAAATCCCCTCTCAGTCTCCTCTTCTCTAGACTAAATAAGCCCAGGTTCCTCAGTGTTTCCTCAGAAGTCATGTCTTCCAGCCTCCTCATTATTTTTGTTGCCCTCCGCTGCACTCTCTCCAATTTGTCCACATCCTTTCTGTGGTGTGGGGCCCAAAACTGTACACAATACTCCAGATGTGGCCTCGCCAGTGCTGAATAGAGGGGAATACAGTAATCACTTTCCTTGACCTACTGGCAATACACCTACCAATGCAGCCCAGTATGCTGTTAGCTAGGGATGTGTGAAGCGGGCCCTATTCAATTCGGATTTGGATTTGGCCCAAATCGGGAACAGGGATTCAATTTGTTGATTCAGATGACTGTACCTGATTCAAATCAGCCAAATCTGAACCTGAAGATTGGACGCTGATTCAGAGAATCAGCGATTCGGAAATAGGGAACAGGGATTCAATTTGTTGATTCAGATGACTGTACCTGATTCAAATCAGCCAAATCTGAACCTGAAGATTGGACGCTGATTCAGAGAATCAGCGATTCGGAAATAGCTTTAAATGTTTTTTCTACATACCTTGAGTTACCAGCATGGCTTGTGATTGCTGCAATGCTGGGGCAGATGGAGCATCTCACAGGAGCATAGGGGGCCTCCCACATGCTCAGCAGCAAAACCAGAAGTGGACCAGAAGTACTTCCGGTCCACTTCCAGGTCTGCCAGGGAGTACACCACTCCTCCCCACCCCCCAGCAGACCCAGAAGTGGACAGTGCACTCTCTGGCAGACCCAGAAGTGGACTGGAAGTGCTTCTGGTCCACTTCCAGGTCTGCTGCTGAGTGCACTGGGGAGCCCCCTGCGCTCCTGTGGGACACTCTATGCCCCCCCAGCACTGCAGCATTCACAAGCCGCCTGCTACCAAGAGGTATGTAGAAAAAACATTTTAAGCTGTGTCTATGTCCAAATCGCCAAATCTCTCCGAATCTCTCCGAATCAATTCAGAGAGATTAAAGATTCCTTTGATTCAATTTGGATTCGGAGATTCAGCTACCAAATCAGGCCAAATCTCCTCTGAATTGAATCAGGGACTGAAGCTTCGCACAGCCCTATTGTTAGCCTTCTTAGCAACAAGGGCACACTGCTGGCTCATATTCAGCTTATTGTCCACTGTAACCCCCAGGTCCTTTTTTGCGGAGCTGCTGCCCAGCCTGTACTGGTGCATGGGATTGTCCCATGCTGCTGAGCAGAGAAGTGAAGACAGAAGGGACAGAGACGATCATAGAATCATAGCATCATAGAAAATTAGGGTTGGAAGGGACCTCATGAGGTAATTTAATCCAACCCCCTGCTTAAAGCAAGACTGTCCCCAACTAGATCATCCCAGCTGATGTTCTTTCTAGCCGGGTCTTAAAAATGTCCAAGGATGGAGAGTCCAAAACCTTTCTGGGTATCCTGTTCCAGTGTTTTACTACCCTCCTGGTGAGAAAATTCTTCCTAATATCTAACCTAAATTTCCCTTGTTGCAACTTGAGACCATTGCTCCTTGTTCTGTCAAGAGGGAGAGAAGATTCTTACCTGATCGGAGGATTTAAAAAAGTCCCCTGCTGCTGCTTCCAGTTTGAATCTACCCATAAGACTGCGTTATGTAAAGGATACTCACTGCAGGAGACCTTCAACCAAGTATCAGCTCACTGCATGTGAGTTTGCTGCTTTCTTCCAATCCCCACATTACTGGATACCACAAAACCACTAGACATTTCAGCACAATGTGGTGTGTTGGCAGTCTGGACCCAAAACCACTCTGTTGGAATGTGGCAGGTAAAGAATAAGATGTATGCTCTGCTGGGGAAACTTTCCCCTGCTTTGCATAGCTAAAGCCAGTGATATTATTATCCATATTTCACAAAACCTAAATTCCTTCATGCAGAAAGAGGAAACAATACAGGTTTTAAAATACATCATTGTAGGAGATAAACTCATCTCTAGCAACACAGACAAACTGGTTAGGATAACAGTTAAGCTTAGTCCCTATAGCACTTTTTGTCCCTCCATCTCAAAATACCTTACAAAGGAGGACATCTGAAAACTGAGGAAAAACATAATCAGAGCAGTTTGGAAGCACTAACACTGCAGAGCACCTAGAGCTGCAGTGTAATGCCTCAGAGAGCAGCAAGGATGCAAACCAAGCAGCCCATAACATTGGGTAGTTACTGCCTGATAGTCACAGGTAGTCAACGTGCTCAGATAGAAAAGAAGTAGTGCAGAGAGTGTAGTGAGGAAGAGCACAAAGAAAGCTTACAGCCTTGGGAATCTCAGCCTGACCCTGAGAAAGGATAGGAAGACAAGATCTATTCACTTTTGAGAACAGTAATTGTGTAAGCCAGTAGGCTGCCACTGATTTCTGTAAAGTGAACTATCTGGAGAACACTCAGGCCACTTTGATGACAGCCTCAAAGTTTGCAAGCTATGGTATGTCTGACATGCTATTCCTGGACAATAGACCACAGTGCACTGCAGCCTAATTCAAACAGGTCAGTAGCAAGTTGGGATTTGAGTACAAGATGTCTTCCCCTGGGTACTGCAAAGCAATAGGCAGAATCATCAGCCAGCAAACCGATGGCAATGCCAAAGCAGACTGAAAGGGATCCCTGCCTGATAAATGTTCAGCCTTCACAGTACACCATCACAGGGAGCAGACAGTAAGTCCGGCAGAGACTTATGGACTTGCAAAGCTGAGAATCTAGTTCCTTCGAGGGTCTGTCTGCTGCAGCCAGCAGTGGAAAAGCACACAGGATACAGCAGCAAAGAAAAGAACAAGCTAGGAAAGCAGCCACCTCCAATTAAGTAGCCAAGGGCCTAAGGCCACTACACACAGATGAGCAGGTCTGGTCCCAATCATCAAATAGTCACAGCTATGACAAAAGGCAGCCTCCTAAGCAGCAATGGGTCATCCGGTTATATGAAATAGCTACGGACTCAGGACAGCAGTGGAAATGAAATCCAAGATGACAGCAGAGCAGAGGCAGACAGTCAGCCAGAATCAGCAGTGGAACAGAGTCTCAACCATGACTGAGGAGAGTCAGAAAAAAATAGGTATGTGAGCAATACAGAAGAACAACCAACAAAATGAAGCCACCAATAGCAATCACATTAACAGTACAAGGCAGGGGTCAAAAAAGCACCACATTTGAAGGACCTTAGTTTAATAGGTTAGTGTGGGATTAGTGATAAAAGCCTACAAAGGGGCATCGCAAATACTAATCACCTCTGGGACTAACAAGGCAGAAAATATTTGCACTGAAGACAACAATCATGGTTTGTGGGTCTGGGACAGCCGGATAGCAGCATCCTACTTCCCAAGGATGATCCTTGCCACCAATGGGTAAGAGTCCTACTATGGAGGGAATTTTTTTAAGACAGTGTGGGCACATCTACATGTGCAATTAATGCAACTGAATAAACTGAGGAGCAATTTGCACCACAGTAAACTACTCCTGGATGCAGCATCTACACATGCACCTCAAACAGCAGCAAATTGAGCAGGGGAGGAGAAGTTTTAGCCAGGGTTGCTCCTGCCCTGCTCTGCCCCTCTGCCACAGCTGCTCAGCTGCCAGTCTCAGGCTGGTAGGAGGCACAGGAGTCAGCCCCAGGCTTCAACTGGTGACGATAATGTGGCCCGGGGTCCAGAGGGCAGCCCTGGAATGGCAGGCAACACAGGGTCCAGGCCTGGGCAGTGGGTGGCTGCATCAGGCAGCGGAGTAGCTGACTGGGCCATGAGGCTTCTGCAGCTGCCGAGCCATGTGGCTAGGCAGCAGGCAGGAGTGTGGTCCTCTGCTGGATGGGCTGACCAGGCACAACGTCCTCCTAGGTTAGCATCTACATGTGTGTTGCTGTGCAGTAAATAACTCTGCACTAAAACAGTACTTGTATTTACAAGTAGTATCCTGGTGAGGAGTTTATTAGCTTCCTGCAGCCTAATAGCACTGCACATGTAGACCCAAGACCTTTACTGCAGAGCTAATTAGGCAACTGCAGTAAACATCTTGTGTAGATGCTCCCGGGGCATGTCTACACGAGATGCTGACTGCACAGTTGTTACTGCATAGTCATTTAGTACCTGTATACAGTAAATGACTGTGCAGTAACCTGAGTTACTGTACAGTAGCATTGCCAAACAGCTTTTAGGTGATGCTGGCTGCACAGTCACTCGTTACTACTGTGCAGTAGCATCACATCATGCTTCATGCCACACAATGCTACTGTGCAGTAGTAACAAGCTACTGTGCAGTCAGCGTCTTGTGTAGATGGGGCCCCCGCATAGCTAAAATTGCTAAAGAAAATGTCTACACTTCTGCCCCAGCCCAAATAACCAGGTACTCATTATCAGCAGGGCTATTGGCATGACTGTAGAGTGCAGCTCGGATTCATGCTTGTGGAGCAAGAAGCCTTAGGTATGCTGCTGCTGCAGCCTGTTAATCAAAAAAGGAAGATGCACTGCTAAAGCTGTGGGCAAACAGCTTGCTTTGGAAATGCCCAGAGAAAGCTGAACACTTTCTAGATCCTTCTCTGCACAGAAGTGGGGTCACAAGAGTCTTGTAATTCAATGGCATATGCACAGTTTGCCTCTGAACACTGATTGTAAAAGCTATATGCGATAGTCATACTGCAGACGCAAACAGAAATGTTTCATATTAGTATGTGGAAGGAGGAGGGGGCAGTCATGCTTGCCTCAAGCATGCTTATTATTTGATACCCCTTATCAGACTCACCCTTCAGCCTATCCCAGGGGAAAATCATTGCCAGGGAGAAGCTATCCTGTGCCTTACTTCCTGTCAGAAATAGATGGTATCGTGTCTCCTTGTCATTGGTTTTCATTTGGCTTTAACTCAGAGGCTAGTCATGTATAAATAAAGAACAAAGGAGAAACCTCTGCCCAAAGCTTTCCTCATGCCCCAAAGCACTGGACAAGTCTGTGGCTGTACTGTGTGCATTTCTGTGCCCTTTGCAAATCATTTCCTTTCAGCGCTTGTAGAGGCATGTGTCTGTTTTAGACAAAGCAAGGAAAGCAAGCCTTCCCTCCTCAACTTTTCCTTCCCACTCCCTGTGAAATCCTCCCTTCCCTGTCTCCACGAAGCGTATTCCTACGCAGCAGCATAGAGAGACCTCAGGAATGCTCTGTAAACTGTTTACAGCTCTCTCTGACCCCAGGCTGTTTTCCAATATTGTGGATGTTATTTTTTTTCCCCAAAAAAACATTTTGTGCTGTATTGTCATTATCATAAAAACCACCAGAAGCTTCCTTTGTGGACTGTAAAACTTAAAACTTGTGGATGTAGAGTCTAAACGTGAGACGGGTAGCTAATAGGATGACTCTTGCAAGAAGTAGCAATTGTCAGCTTGTTTTAGAATCCAGATATTAGGCAGGCAGATTGCTTGTCTTGTGGATGCTCACAGCTTTGTTTTATTATGTGTTGCCAATAGTATTAATGCTGCTAATTTGCTCTGTGTTTATAATTCTGTGATGAAAAACACCTGTGGCCTTTATCATAGACACAGTGGTTGCCACAAAAAAACTAGCATTTACCATAAAGTTAGAGAGAGTAGGATTTGAATTATCTTTCACCAGTTTCTCTGTGAAGATCAGGTGGCGTCTATGGGGGCAATGTTGACTCTCTTAGCATTGAAAAGACTTTTGTGCTGAGTAGTCTACATTTAAACTATTTCTGTTCTATTTTCAATCCTACAATCAACCAACAGCATACAGTATCTTTAGGCCAAGCATATTATAGTTATAATATGCTATAATAACTAAATAGGAAAAGAAGGCTTCTGCACAACAGAATCTTTTCAATTTATGGGTTAAATTGGGACAGCGAAGTAAGGGGCAAAGCCAATAAGTCACCCCTAATACATCCCATTTAATGATGAAGCAGGAGCCACTACAAACTGCCCTTGTGCTCATGTAAGTTCAACATGAGCAAAGTAGGCTGGTTGAGGGCACAAGAGGGATCTAGAAGTACTTAAATATTCAGGGCTCTGGGGCAGGGAGAACATGTCGGCACCTGATGTGAAAAAGGAAGACATAATTTGTCTATGTGTGCTCCATGTAAGCAGGTGAGGTCACAATGCGGGCAGTGGTGTTGGTCAAGAGAAGGTAAGTGTTCACGTGGTCATTATACTGTCTTCCTGCAAAATAAAGCCTGGAGGACAGTTCTGGGAAGGCACCTGCTACCGTAGCATGGGTCACTTAAGAGCACTTTCCATTCAGCATATCTGGAGGTATAATGCATTTAGGCAATTCCATCTGGGCAACAGCCCCTCCCCTCACAGACCTGCTAAATGCTCCAAGGCTGAGGTTTTCAAAGAAATCCACCTTGGGGACCAACTCAATGGGATTTGGTGCCTAACTCATCCTAGGTTATTTTGGAAATCCCTACCTGGGCACTTTTCTTTGATCCCAAATAATTTAAACAGCCAATAGTCCTCATGATTTGGCAATGTTTTTATACCTACTTTATGTCTGAGCAACAAGGAAGGACAGCAATTAAGTGGTTTTCACAAGACTGCACAGCAAGTGAGCAGCAGAACCAGGACTCTAACTGGACAAGAGGGTCAGCTACCAGCAGGACCAGCTGTCAGAAAATTGCTTGTTTCTGGGCTTAAGAAAATGAAAAATATTTTTTTAAAAGATTAAATGTAGGTTATTCACTTCATATTGAGGAGTGTGTGCGAATCTCTTGCAGATGTACACTAGACAGTACCATTATTGTCTGGGAAAAGGGCTTGCTCTCCAGTTCAGTACTGGGTGCATAGCTCTCAGCGAAACAGAATTAAAGAACCAGGGACGTAGGGATTGTTGGTGTAACACTGATGTTGAAGCTAGAATTTTCTTTGCAACACAAGATGGCAGCACCTGCTTACGCTTTGAAGGAAATGTGGCACAACACAGGATGGATTCATGCTAGTTTTTCTTTCTTGTTTTTTAAAAAAAAAGGCATTTTCCAGCCATTTTGTCACAATCAACATTTAGATAAAGAACAAAAAAACACCCACAATCTTTAGTTCATCCACTACATATTATTGTTTGAGAGGATTGTGATGAATAGATAAGACCGTTTCTGACCTCAGTTGCAAGCCTGGATATAGATGGGCTCTATTGAATCTAATAGTGTAACATGAATATCTTGGGTGTTAAATTAAAGTCTTGTTCAGGAAACTTGTATTTGTTTAGCTCTAACATGCAGCTACTTTTGGAACTGTCCATCAAGCCGCTAAATGCAGACATAGAGGTAAATGTAACAGAAAGACAAGGTTGTGCTCTTAATGTAAATTCACTCTGAAATCACAGGTACCAGTGTTTTCCTGCCGAGAACAGCATCATTACTGAGCCTGATCTTACTCTCACCCCGTTGTCATCCTTTTAATCACACTAAAAGTACTTCTGATATAATCCCATATCAGAGAAGAATCAGGCTCACTGATGTTAATGGGAGCAGGCCCCTGTCCAAAAGCAGTATTGCACTTCACTGCAAACCAGTTTTCTACTTGGAAGGACATGTAGAAACATACTGTATTATACTGTTATTTCCCTGCACACACAACCCAACCGTTTCACCAGGAGTTTGAATAAATCTTTAGACCAAGTTCATCTTCTGTCTAGCCCATAGATCAGTGTTTTGTTTTGCTGCTGTATTCAATTACTTATTTATGATGTTTTCCACAGTCTTATGACAAAAGAAAGATTTAAAGAGTCATTATGGTGTTTATGAAATTGTTAACCAATTAAAACCTCAAGGTTGCATGCTGCTTCTATGGAACAACAAGATGAAAAAAAATCAGGAGAATGAGTGATACAGTTAATATATTTATTGGCATTAGTACATTCTCTTTTATTGCTGGGATCAGGGTGACATCATTCATCATAAAGACAGCATAATTGTCTTTGAATGTTATAAAAGGTGAAATTCATTCTCCTGGAAATTAAAGAGAACATTTCAAAGCTTCAGTAAAAAAGGGGACTGAATGATACAGATGATAAAATGCACCAGCTTTAAATTTCTGTCCATAAACCTGGAGTAAAGCTACTGAGAATTAGTCCGAGATGAAGATCGTAATAACCTGAAATTAGTTTAGGCATCCCTCTAATCTCGTTTTTCATGGTGTAGGACTATTCATCATAAAATCTGTTTTCCTTCACTGGCAGCATTTCAGCTGCCTACTCTCTGAATGAAAACAGCAAAGGGGGAATGAAGACACTAAATGAAATATATGTTATTTGTTCTGGCAGAATTACCTCGGTGTCAGCAAAGCAAAGGAGCAAGCAGAGTCTTCTACCTGAGCTCCAGCCCCCATACTCAGAACTAGTGTGCTATCAGCTAAGAAGACTAACATTAGTCGTTCCCCGTGCCCTCCCTTCACCCCCCACCCAGGGTTTTCTCTCCCACTTGTACAAGTCTGAGTGCAGGAAAATGGTTTGACGTTCTTGGGACTTTATTTTTGGTTAGATGTTGTTCCCCCCCCCTGCCCTGGAAAATTTCATAGCTACAAACAGACTTTGAAGATCTTTACATTATTCCTCTGAAGACAGTCTGCCACCTTTGGCCCCCATTCAGTGGTACTTTATGAAGCAGGATACATCCCCTTTGATCACTTGATGCCTTATAAGAAATTGAAATGCATGGTAAAGACAGGCAAGACAGGGAGACAAAATGCTGACAGGTCTTACTCTGTGCTGCAGAAATCACACTAAATCCATGTCTTTTTCCTTGCATGATCAAACCTTCCCTGACTATACTTGTGCTTTGAACCAGCTTACTGCAGGGCTGTCATTGGATCACATTATCTTAGGGAAAGTTCTAGTGGCAAGATACCCCAAGCCATTCACCTTCTTTTAAATCAAGCTTGATGACTGGTTATTTGAAAGTGTTGGGTTTCTACCATTGGCAGTAATTATTCTTTCCCTCAGTAATGATATATGCTTGACTTTACTCAAATACATTTGAAATTACCCTTTACTCCTATGCAAGCCCCCATGTCCCTAAAAATGAAAGTCTCAGTGAAAACTATAACAAACATAGTAGCATTAATTAACACCAGAAAAACAACACAGATAACACCTTGATCATGCTTGAGGACCTATTGTTCTTACCTTTTACTTCCCCTCTAGATTTGGAAATTGCAGGTATCAGTTTGTTAAAATAAAAATAAAAGAAATCCCTAGTCAGTACATACAAATTATTGAGCTAAGGATTATTAATAGTATCTAAAAGTTAGAGCACAAATCAAAATTAAGCGTAAGGGACTGCAGATCTTTTTTAGGCAAAGGAATCTAAGATTTATGGGTTTAGTTTCTTTTCCTTCTTGTTTTGAAAAGGTGTTAAAAGTTTCAGGAGCTCTGTCTGAGTCCCTTGGCAACATTTGAAGCTTTCTAAACACTTAAAAATAATTCTCACCCCTGCAAATATGCAAAATGCCATATGCCAGGGGATGCTGACTGATCAAAGGGCAGATCCAACTACACACAAAGAGCTGTCAAATACACAAATATAAAACTGGAAGAAATGGACAAATATTTTTCACAAATCTCATCATTTACTGTAGTCATAAGAGTTGCTGGTAACAGGAGGGAAAGGATTTTGCCAGTGGCAGTGCCAGAAACAATAGTTTCTTTTAAATTGGACACTGGTAGCTCAGATTAATACTTTGCCAGAGCATAAGTATAAAAAATTAAAATTGAATCCAAAAGCAAATCCAACGAACATAAAAGAACTGGCTATTAAAAAACAAGCCAGTGAAAGAAAGATGCATTGCTAGCATCCAATATAAAAATACAGTATACAAACTCTCGTTCTTTGTGGGACCTAAAGGTGGCACCATTTTGGGTCTAACAGCTTGAAAGAAACTGAATCTGGTTAACTGTATGCTTGTAGTATAAGGCGATACAACATTCATGTCTTGTGTTGATCCTCTTGGCCATTGCAGTCCAAATCTGGACAGGTTTCTTAGGAAGAAACCTAGTGTTCCATTAACCACGAAACAACCATGTCCTTCTGGGAAAAAATGTACCTATGGACACACATGCAAATGCTATCATGCAGAAAGAGGAAAACAATCCCAGTGGTCTGTAACTAATGAACTTTGTGCTGTAGGCAGAAGCACAGCTGGCAAAATTGCGAGTCAGTTGGATCCCAGTACAAAGACTCAAGTCAATCAAGTTTTTCACCAAAAATGAATTGGAAACCAGATCTGATTATTGACCACTCTGAGAGGAAAGTAAAACTTCATGAACAACTTTTAGAGACTTGCTAAGGAAGCTTCAGAAAAGAGGGAATAGGAAAGTGAGTGGAAAAGACTTCCTTCAAAGACATGTTTTAGGGCCCTTCTGCACCTGTAAGCATGATGGGATCTAATGCAAGATACATGCAAACGCATCTTCTGCCATGTCACACGTGCATGGTAGGAGGTGTGACTGTGGAATTGCACATTAGATCCCATCATGCCTTAAGCTCCCTCTGCACTGGCAAGAAACAGGTTCCCAGCCATGGGGGTGCTCCCAAGGCACCTAGCATCCACACCTGCAGGACTCTGGGTCCCTATGCTCCCAGAGTCAGCAGCACTGGGCATGGTGCAACTCTGTGGCTGGGAAAACCCTACTACACATGCAAATTAAAGCTCAACAGCAAGCAGTTATGAAGTTAATACACATTTTTTAGGTCTGACCCTATAGCTGGTTGGAGCTTTTTACAGCATGATAGCTACTTTGCACATGTAGCTGGTCTCAAGCTAACTGCACAATTAACCATTTAATTGAGCAATACCTGTAATGTGTAGAGAAGGCCTTAGTAATCTCTCCTCTGTTCATGGCTGTTATTTGATTTTTTTCATTAACTGATTTTTGTGGTTATTGTTAAGAAGGAAGATGTAGTTACAGAAGTTATAATTTACAGGTTCTCCCTAACAAGAGACTGAGGGAGCTGGGAACAGGGAGATGGTCTCCCAGTTAGAAAACAGCTAGCTAAAGAGAGACCTAGATGATCTGCAGCCTGCAACACAATTCGAGTTTATTGTTAGTTCTTCTTATTCATTGCATGTCTGTGTTCATTGAATCCAGGGCTCATTACATCCCCAATGCCTCAATTTGCAAAAGCAATGGTCTAGCATTTGCTATACTCAGTCTATACAACCAGGAATACCACATATATCTTACCTGTCTAACCCTGGGAATCTTCAAGATGCTGGTTCGGTTGGCTTTACTTCTTTCCCACTTGGCCCACCCTCGCCACCAACGTCACCACAGCTGCCTGTGGGAGGTCCCTGCTTCCCACCGCCATGCCCCTGCCACTGACACTGCTGCCTGTGGGTGGTCACCATGCCCCCCCAGCCTCCAGAGGCACATGTCATTCAAGATTATAAACAATATCAATCCCTATACTTTAGGAAGCACTGCTGGCTGAAGTTGGGAAGAAATTCCTGCTCCCATCACCACAGTACCCATAGTGTAGTATTTCATTATTGTCCAGAAGCATTATGGGATTTTTATATATTGTTCTGAAGCAAGGCATGTACAGTGCTGGGAGTCACTGCATACATGGATTTTGTTTCTTAACACCATAAATCACTAAATTTAGCATGGAGATTAAATTTGTTATATTTAAGAAATCTTCCCTTTATTTTCTTGCTAATACACCCACGGAGAATGTTTGATGAAAACAACACTGAGATCAAAGCCTCTCTTAATCAGAAGAGAAAAGCTTTCTGCGACTGGCAAAACCATCCTCCAGCCAGAAGCAGGGAACTTTTTGGTGGTTTAAAGCTGAACCCAGAGGAAGATTCAAGAAATCAAGAACAAATGGTGGTTAGAGAAGGTGAAAGAAATCCAACAATTCATTGCCAATCATGACATGTGGAGTTTCTTCAGTGTAATCAAAACTGTGTATGGACTAAGCTCTTGTGGATTCACCCCGCTTAGATCTGAAGATGGTAGTATGCTCCTCAAAGACAATGAGTCCATCAAAAACTGCTGGAAGGAGACCTAACAAAAGCTCCTGAACTGAGAATTGATGGTGACTAATGAAACTGTCTAATCCATCCCACAGCTTTCCCATAAGGAAAATACTTGCCAGTTTACCAACCTCTGAAAAAGTCCATCTGATGAGGAGATCCAGTATAGGATCTGATGTGCTAGCTCTGCCTTGAGAAGACTGTATCATCATGTGTTCAATGATCACAACATCAGGACTTGAATAAAATTCCTATTATATAAGGCTATGGTAATCCCAACTTTTTTATGGGTGTGAAGCTTGGGTGACCTACAGGGACCACCTGAAGAGCCTGTAATACCTTCATCAGTGCTATCTCTGGAAGATTTTGGCATAAAATGGGAAGATCATCACACAAGTGACAGTGTCCTCACTGATGCTAACACCACCAGCATAGAAGTGTTGATTATTCAACATCAGATACAGTGGACAGGGCACTGTGTGCACATGACTGATGTATATTTACCAAAAGAACTGCTATATTCCCAACTCAGCCAAGGACAAAAGACATGTGGGGGCCAGAGAAAACACTTCAGGGACCTCAAGGTGAACATTAATAAGTGTGGCATTGACATCACAAATTGGGAAAATTAGCCTGGGATAGGACTACATGGCAACACCTTGTGAGAAAAGGTGACAGCTAATAAATGATATTTAGAGATTTGCTCTTAGGAACTGGCTTGTAGGTAGAGTAGATATTATATTAGAACAATGGCCCAGGGGAATGGCAAGGGTTAATTGGTTTCTAAAAGTTTGTTTGTGACAAAGTTTCATGTTCTCAGCCATTGTGTCTGAAGCTAGCAGATAAACAGGCTGGGAAATAAAAAACATGTGCCCCACAGTTCCCTGAAATCCCAAAACAAGAGATAAGGTAATATCAGGTCATAGTGACCAGCTGCAAAACCCCTGGGATTTCCGGTTTTGGTGAAATGACCAAATTAGGAGGCTGGAAATGCTCAAATAAAGACACCAGTAAATGACCAAATTAAATGTGTGCATGTGATGGGTTTGTGGAAACAAAGGAATTTGCTGGCAAAACAGAACGTGGACAGTATGATGACCACAGGGAAAACAATCAATGGTACCTGGAAATGAAGAGTCATCAGAGGAGAAAGAATAAAAAAGGATGGATCCCAAGGTGGGGGAATCTTGAGGCCATCATGGGCAGAGGGCACACCACCAGCCCATCTTGCCCAACTCATGGGGAGGAGGGGGAGACTGAGCCTCCACCCTCAACCTCCAAGGCTGCTGACATCTGACATTCAAGAAAGAGCCACAGGCTGACTGTCCAGGCTTACCTTCCCTCTGCGAACCCTGGAACTGATAGATAAGTTGAATCAGGGGGGTTATTTTGTTTGCTTTGCCTGCATTAATCTTATCTGCTATCCCTGTGCATCAATAAAATTTGCCTATTATCAAATGGAAGAAGTCATGATTGGTCTGAGGATTTGGGTCCACCTGGAACAAGGTATCAGGACTGGGTCATAAATCCAGTGCCAAGAAAGGTACATTTTACTTTGAGGGAAACTGCCTCACCTTGGAGGCAGAAAAATGACAGAAATGGAAGGAAAGGGAACAAGACCAAGAAATCCATTGTTCAACTCTCCATTTAACCACCACCTGTGGCATCTGCCAGAAAGTCTGAAGCTCTAGGATTGGCCTTGTTAGCCACCAACAGACTCCTCTACAAACCTTTACTTGGCCCGTGGGAACGATCATCCTCAACCATGAGGGATCACTAACATCGATAACAACCAACAGAGAAAACTGTGCAACATATATTTGTATAGCAAATATATTGTAACACCAGCTCTCTCTCTCTGAAACCAGTTTTAAGTCCCTTGATTCCAATGGCAGCAGAGTGGGTTCAGTATTAGTGAACAAAGGCAATGTCTGCCCAGTGATCCTCCCCAATACTGCACTGGTGAGCATATCACAGAAGTAGAGAAGAGGGAAAACCAAGGTTACAAACTATGGTTTAGTTTCCTATCGGCTACTCTACTTTATCAGGCTAGGGACAGAAGTTACACACAAACTGGTTTAAGTGATCAGAATCTGGTTTAAACCTGTAATAGAACAGAAGTTCAGTGCACATAGACCATTTTAAAATGGCTGAAACTGGTTTAAGATAAACCTGGTTGAATGTAGTATCAGACTTAACTCATTTGGGTCAAACCAGTTTATGAAACTTCTGTCCCAGACCCCTTCTTGGGTCAAGTTAAATCACAGTCCCACAGCACCCCAGAATACTATCCAGCCCTGGGCTGGGCTGGGCTGTCTGCTCCTGCAGAAAAGTGGGGAGGGGATGGGGGCATAGAGAGAGGCAAGGACTGTGCCCCCCAGGCAAACCCTGGCTGCAGTCTGGGGCCAGGGAGCTGTGTGTGTGTGTGTGTGGGGGGGGTTAAACCCCTTTTTCCCCAAGTACAGAGCTGTCTTGCCCTGCTACTTACTGGAAATTACTTCTGGTTGCTACTGTGGACTACAAATCCCAGAGACATGTGGAAGCAGGAAGAGGAAGTGATAAACAACCCTGCAGAGTCCTGCTTCTATGATGCTCGACTGTAAATCCCAGAGACCTTGGGGGCAGCAGAAGAGGAAGTGCCAGACAGCCATGATCTAACACCCCCCAGCTTCTAGCATGAGCAAATGCAGGCATGTGGCTGCATTTCCTGAATCAAAGGTAAATGCATGTCTAGTTATTTCCCAGTTCAGTCTTTGCAGCTTATATTAACCTGCAAAGACTGAATCGATTTAGCCTCAGGCTTTTTTGACTGTACTTAGCCTCCGTGTTTGCTTTATTTTATTTTGCAGGCTTCTGGAGATTTGCATTCTACTCCATCCAAATCACTGTGCAAATCTAAGTTAACCTTGAAAAAGATGTACCCTTCTCAGCTGAATATAAATGTTAAAAAAATGGAGTTTGTTCTAACACAACTTAAAGAGTTTTCTTCCAGATCTGCTACTTTTAATAACCAATTTACAGTATTTTCTTCCTGCAGATATTACCAAGCAGAAGATGGACAAAGCAGACAGATTTTAAACACTGAGAATGCTTTGGCTTTACTCAAAAAAGAACTGGTAAGTGCATTTGAACAATTATTAAGTTGAGGAGTTTTGGTTTGGGTATATTGCTGCTGAAGTGAATTGGATTACCCCAAGTTTCTCTGTTAGAAGTTGAGAACAAATTAGTCCATAATGAGCAAGCTTTCTATACTTGCTGTCAGACAGAAAATGTATGTCCACGGTCAAGTAATTGCTTTCAATATGAATAATCATTCACCAGGTCAACACATGCATTGGTTAGTGATTATTTGCAGTTCTGTAATTGTTCCAATTCCTTACTTAACACTTACCAGCAATTCATCTTGAATATTAATGAACAATGTACAAATTGATTCTCAAAGAAACAGGAAGATTAACAGGAACTATAGGATTTTTTTTCCTTCAGGGAGGTCTGACAAAGTACATCTTGAATAGTGCAACATTTAAAACTTTAGCTGCTAGGGACAAGGACTATGCACATGCATGCATGCCAAATCTTTTATTTGGGCCTTTGTATGCTGCCTCAATATAAATAAATAATAATCAGCAATGCATATAGATCTTTTCCTGTTGCAGATGCTAGACAGTAATCTTTAGGTTAAGTAAACTAGTGAATAGCCTTTTTTAAAAAAACAAGAGCTGTTTGTATTTAACATTTGCAATCCTATGGTGAACATTGTAGTGACAATCATTCATCAAAAGAATTCATCACAGAGCTCATCAACCATCTTACTGCTGCATATGACACTCATTCTTGAGATTTTGGAGTGGCTTTCCTGTCCATCAGTAGTCTTGAGAGTGAAATTGCAGTTCTGAAGCATAAGCATAATAAAGCTGATGAGCATTTTGTCAGGTATTATTTGAAGGAGCTTGATCTGACAAAATAATCATCAGTTTTATTGTGTTTATGCTTCACAACTGCAATTTCACTCTCAGGACCACTGATGGACAGGAAAGCTGCTCTAGAAGTCTCAAGAATGACATCCTACTGACATCCTCAGTACTTTATCTGTTGCTTGTCAACATGTACATCGTCAACCTGCCTGGCACCCAGTCCAAGAAGTATGGCTATGCCAATGTCTTGGCTCTCACTAAATCAAACAAGTAATGGGAAGCCACTGAATCCACTTTGACATCAGACATGAATATCCTTGATGACTACTTCCATAAGTGACATCTGTAGCTCCACCTTGCTAAAGCAGATGCAACAGCCTTCCATCTAAATAACAACAAAGCGAAGAAAGACATAAAATTCATAATTGGTTCAAGTCAGAGACTTGAACATTGTCACATGATTGCTTATCTAGGAGTCAAGTTGGACCAGATCCTTACCTACTGGCAGCATCTAGAAGGGGTCCAGGATATGGTTAAGGAGGAGGGTTAAGGTTAGCAGAGGAGCTCTCAATCCATTGCCTTGTTGGCGCCACCTGGGGTGAAAGTTTCCACGCATTTCTCACCTCTGCTTTGCCACTTACATATGTTCCTGCTCAGTACTGTACACCAGTATGGGGCTGAAGCATGCACACTAAGCTTGTGGATTCCAGCCTTAACAGTGTCATGAGTACAATCACTAGATGCTGACTCCAATTGACTGCTTACCAGTCCTCTGAGGCATTCCACCCCCTGACATTGGAGACAAGCTGGAACCCTGGCCCTAGGTCTCAAAGCCCAAGATCCAAACCATTCTCTGCACTCCAGCCTAGTAGCCAGAAGCCAGAAAACCAATTACCACCTAAAGTCTCAGAACCCATTCTCCACTTGGGCCAATAAGTTCATCGAATCTCCAGGTGGCATGTCACCCACAGCATGGACCTCCCATCAGCGGAGCAGGCAATATGCTGCACAAGAACTGCAGCTAAAGAACTTCATCCCTAACACCAACTTCTGGCCCTCAGGGTGGCAGCTGCCCCACAGGACCTGGACTGCTCTTAAACATCTCAGAACAGGCGTTGGACGGTTTAAGGCGAGCATGCACTCTTGGAGCTCTCCAACAATGCTGGCTGCAGCCGTGGTGCTCAATCTCAGATGGCCACCCACATCATATATGAATGCCCTTTCAACCCTCCTTTGGGTGCCTGAGGTCTTATTGACATTGACCATTCTGCTGGTTGCTGACTTTCTGGCCCTCATGCCTCTGACACGAGTGTGGTGACACTCACTTCATCATCATCATCATCATCAAAACAATGATTTTCTGTGAATCTGTTTTCCTTTAAAAACATCCAGAGTGGCTAGTCAGACATATGTAATGAGAAAATGTCCATATGGCTATAAAAGAATTAAAGAAATAAAGATTAAGGGTGATTTGTATTTGAAAAACTACTACTTGTTTCTGCCAACCTAACGTCTCTGTTGTCTGACAGGTTTCAGCCTTTTTACTTTGCAAATGAGAAATTATTTCCTCCCCTAAAATTTATTTGTCTGAGTTTCAATCAGCAGTCAGCATAGAAGACCAGAAACTAATGAAAAGCACAGCACTCTAGTACAGAAAGCAAGCATGCTATATCTCCTTAAAATCTCCTAATAGTCTTGCTAGCTGAAGGCCAGATTCTGCCACACTCTGTTAAATGGTAATCTTACTCCACAAGTAGCTCTATTGATTTCAAATCTGTGACCAATCCTCACTTGATATAAAGCAGCTTAGTTCTATTGATTTCAAGTAAGATATACTGATTTATATCACTTGAGTAGTCTTATTAGTTCAGATCAAGGAGCATAGTACTACTTAATGGGTGCATCTACACATGCCTATTAATGTGCAGCAATAAACTCCAGCACTTATTGCTCTGGAGTTTATGGTGCTGGGCACACGTGCATATTCACCCAGGATAGCAGCATGTTGAGCCAGGGCAGAGCAGGCCTGGCTGTCAGAGGGTACGGGGAGGTCAACCTGCCAGTCCAAGGCTGCTCTCCTCAGCAAAATGTGCTGTGGAGGAGCTAGCTGGGGCACAAAGGTGCTTCAGCGAAGGGCTAGCCAGCAGGGAGCCCCTTCACAGAAGCACCCTTGTGCCCCAGCTAGCTCCTTCAGTGTCTAACCTGTGCACTACTGTGGAGTTTTTTTTTACTTCACAACAGGATAGTACTTGTATTTACAAGTATCAGCCATCTTTGTATTGTATCAGCCAAGCATTGTATCAACCACCTTTGTATATACAAGCACTATCCTGGTGCCAAGTAAATTAGTTTACTCCAGCCTAATAGGGTTGCACATGTAGACACCCAGATAGTTCCTGTGTAGCTAATTAGTCAACACTGCAGTAAACATCTTGTGTAGACCTGCCCAACATTTACATGAATGGCAAAATATGGGCCTGTGTTTGAACTTTGTAAGTTTTGTCACAAAACTCTTTTTTTTGCATAAAGAAGTGAAATGAGGTACAGAATCATAATTTCAATATAGACTCACAAATCTCAAAGCATGAAGGACCATTAGATTATCTTCTCATATCTCATGTATAACACAGGCCCTAGAATTTCATCCAGTTCAACCTGCACTGAGCCCAATAACTCATGTGGGATCCCTCTTAGAAAGGCAAACAGAAGTGATTTGAATGTTTTAAGAGGTTTGAATATTTCAACCACTTCCCAGCAGTTAGTTTCAATGGTTAATTACACACACCTTCATGGTTAGATCTAAAAATTTGAACAGAGTGGTGCACATGGGGAGGTGTATCGTCACATATAAAACAACGTAGATTTTTCTCCAGTTAAAAATAAACTAGAAGCTTTACTAATACGCTAGGGGCCAAAGGCTGTTGTGCAGTTCAATTGGTAGAACACCAAGTCCATTGAAAAGAAGAGGGTCATTAACACCTGTGGATGAAGAGTTTAGAAGGGTCTGGGTAGATTACAATGAGCCATGAAGTCAAGTGACTCCCCCCTGCACTGCCTGACTAGAAATGCTGCCAGACAGTTGATTTTAAACTTTGGGTGGAACAGGGATTAAAAGGAGAGTGCAAGTACACCAGTGTACCCCTCCCTGGATTCATCCCTGTATACCCTGTTACATTTTGTATCATACTTCTTATTTGAATGTCTCTGGCTTTAACTTCCAGCTATTGGTTCTTATTAGGCCTTAGTTAGATTAAAGAACCCTGTAGAAGCTGGCATAGCACAGATTGTGCCCTGGCATCTAATCACCACCCAAACCCTATCTCTAGGAAAGAGTTTGAAAGGAAATTCCCAACAGTGATTTTGCAGTCTTCCTTCCTCGCAGCTTTGCCCCTTGGCTTTTTCTCCAAGAGACAGCAAGTTATGCGTTGGTATTTTTTCCCTCATTTCTTTTCTTCTCAGTTCTTTTCACTCAAATATATATTTTGTGTTGATCCAAAACCTTACTTTAAAAAAACTTCTTAGGGACCCCTCATGTTTGACATAGGTTTGCTATTGAACTTCATTTTTAAAAAGGAAGCAGTGGGAAGGAACAATCAGGATTCATAGAAGACTGATCAAATCCGGCTAAACCACAGTTAATGGAGAAAAACACTGTATTTATTTTGTGTGGTTGGGACAGAATAGTCTTAGGGGTGGCATTTTACCTTAACATTAACTATCATAATTAAAAGGGAAGCAGAATTAAAGCATCAATGCTTTTAAAAAACACACAGAAGGCAAAATTCCAATTTTAGTTACCCTGAGGAACAACTGGGAACAACAATTTAATTAAATAAAATTATTCTGGATTTTTACCAGTGTAAATGATATCAGAATTTGGCCTGATGTCAGTTGCATCCAGAGAATTCAGTCTGATTTCCATGAATTATGCATAAAATTTGAAGTGTACTATACCCATGTGACATAAAGAGAAAATGTACTCAAATTCTGTATAAAACTTCCATTTTAAATTATTTTGTCTGTAAAGGCATTTTAATCGCATTAAACTTTCTTGTAATATATTTTCATTGATGCATCTATAGATTATTTTGTGCTAGTTTTCCAAAATATACAGAGCTGAAAGCCTCGTGCTTCAGGACTTAAACTAATCTAACTGTTAGAGATTATGAGGAGACCATGGGGGAAAGATTATTTTATATGTGCCCAGAGCAAGGTTCAGAGCCTACCATGTAGTGAAAATATCCAAGTTAAATAGTGATCCATTAAAACTATCAAGATAAATAATGTACTAACAGGTCTACCTCAGGCCCCACTTCAGAAAAATATGCCATGCAGGACATTGATGTCAATGGGAGTTTAAGTATGCTCTTAAAGTTAAGTACCTGTCTAAATTCTATTGTACATAGGGATGAACTTAAGCATCTATGTAAATGCTTTCCTGGAACAGAACTGGGATTCTGCACCCTAGTTCAGAGCTTCTGTGCCTGAATTTACAGAGGAAGAAGGGTCATGATACTTAGGAGCAAGAGGGTATATAGCCCCAGAAAACATGTAAGATCCCAAAGGGACCAAATTCTCTAGGGGCAACAAATGCCTCCCACATAAAAGCTACACACAAAACTGCACTCATTAGCAGCGTACAACATACTCCTACCCCACCTGGCCCTTTGCTCTGATTTAAGACCACATCACCTCAGGCTATAATCTCATCAAATTTCTCCAACTACTGCATGTAGGAGTCAGCTAGATCAGTACTTTGATAGAAGATGCTCCCTAAGTCAGGGTTGGTTTGCACCTTGATAGCTATAAATCAGAGATGGATAGCATAAGCAGGGGGCTTCCTTCAGCAGATGCTGTGAAGGGATTGCAGAAGCTGAGCGGCGAAATAGAAATTGGTGATTAGGATGCAAGGGATAGGTAGGGAGAAGAGAGGCAAAGTGGGCAGGAGAGAAAAAAGCAAAATACTGAAGGACCTAGGTATCCCATAAACATCTATGTTCTACAAGTAAAGAAACTGATGAGGAGATTCAGAAAGAGAGATTTAGCTTCCTGATTTGGCTCACCTTCCGGGGCAGGGGTCCCCAAGCTGGGGTGAAACTCTGAAGGATATCATCCATAAAAATCTGAGTCTGAATCTGACTCTTCCTGGGCTGCCACAGGTGTAGGGTTCCTCTCAGGTGGCCTGACCCAGCTCAGGGGTCGATGCCGGTCTTGTGGGGGTTCCCTCTCAGGAGATCAAGGCTGCACCAGCTCCCCCACAGGCAATAGGACATTTCTGTGCACCACCCATCAATGCCCAGGCCCGACCTCTGGGGCAGTTTCATACACAGGGAGATTGTCCATCTTCCTGACCACGGCGTAGGGTTCCACTTTCTACTGGTCAGCAATGTTATGTTTCCTAGTTAACCCCAGGTTCCTCAGAAGTACCCAGTATCCGGGGGCGTAGCCCCTGCTCCTGGACGTGGGCATCATAGTTCCTTTTATGGAGCTGCTGGTTCCTCCCTGTGGTGTCAGCAGCCAAACGGTAGGCACGCCACAGGTGGTCCTTCAATTGTTGGGCGTACTGCCTGTGGGTTAGGTGCTGCCCATAAGCTCTTTCCACTCCAAAGTGTCACAACCCAAAGGGTGTGATTTTTGTTTGTGTGTGCTTCGGCACTGCTAAATTGTTCCTGCTAAATTACAGCTTCTTTGCACGGTGGAGTTTTCTGCTGCAAAAGAGAACCCCGGTGCAAGGGAGAATTTCCCGCCAATTTGAAGCTTTCTTTGAAGGGTGCATTTCTTTGTTGCAGCACAGAAATGCTCGTTGCAAAGAGTTCTCGCCATTTGTATGCTAATTCAAGTCCCATTATTGGCTAGTTCTAAATTATTCACACGTGGTGGCTAGTGATTGGCTTGCTAGCCGTATAAAAGGCTTGAGTGGTTTCCGCCCAAGTTGGAGGACTCCACGAACACCGGGAGGAGGAGACTTCACGCTGTGTGAAGATCTCTAAGCGCTGCGGATCCTTACGGACCCAGTGCATTTCAAGCAGGCAACAGAGGTCTGATCAACCTCTAGCCTCTCCCCGTCGTCGATCGCAGCCTAGACGTATCCCTTCCTGCGCGCAAAAGAACCGGACCCACGAAGCCTAGCAAACTTCGTGTGAATGAGTGAGCAGAAGGACCCATGGTGTAAGTAAACAATCTTTAAAACTACCGCTAAGCGTTTGTGCCTAATTCCAGCTCGTCGCCCTCCCTCTCCGATCCAGCGTGCCCAGGCTGCTGGCCACAGCCCACGTGCAGCACGAAAGAAGGCTCGGGTCGCTCCCAGCCTGCACACAAAGCACAAGGTGAAGCACCCACATGCATATGCATGTGGCCCTAAGCCAGGCTGGCAGCAGTAGAGTCAGGCGGCAGGAAAACCTGGCAGGAAACAGAGCTTGACTTGGAGAATGGGAGGCAACCCTCTGGGACTGTGGAGTAGGAAGTTACGCTGAAGAGGTGGTCCCAACAGGGGAGGGATCTCCCCCAGGGTTGCGAAGGGGCACCACATGGGCTGTTCCTCTCCCCCTCCCCTCAGAAAGGGGAGTGACTTTATTTCCCTTGCTGTCTCCTGATTAGTGGATGGGCTGCGCCAATCTAAACAGCAGGATCTCAAGCCTGGGGTTCAACCCAAGCTCTGAAAGGTAAGCCTGATACACAGTGTTATAACCTGGGGTGCCTGGAGAGGTGCTCGTCTCCGCTCTGTGGACCCAGTAATCATCAGGCTCGTGTCCACCCTTCACCGGGGATGGTGAAGTGTCCCACAGGGGAGACTGTAGCAGGCTTACCTTTCAGAGCTTGGGTTGAGTCCCAAGCTTGAGATCCTGCTGTTTTGATTGGTGGAGCCCATCCACCAATCAGGAGGCAGCAAGGGAAATAAAGTTATGCCCCTTTCCTGAGGGGAGGAGGAGAGGAGCTCCCCTGGACCTGATTGCAGACTGCAAACTGTCAGGTCTGGAAGACTTCCGGGGCAGAGCCCTGGAGCATATAAAAGGAGCTGTGTGTCCAGCACGTGGGAGATGCATCGGGGACAGAGAAGAGCGGGGCTTAGAAAAAGCTGAGGAGAGCTGCTCAGCAGGGTGAAGCAGTAGCCCAGGAAGAGCCCCTGAAGACTTCTATCAGCAGGGAGCGGCAGACGGCTCCAGCAGTTAGGCTTTTGGTGCATAACATGGTGCATGGTGTCCAGACCCTGGGAGCTGCATGAGGCGACTTGGGTCTGCAACCTCTGGTGTGAGGCCAGAGACACAGTGCACAGGACAGTGCATGGAGCAGGATCTTTGGAGCCCGTTGGGCAGCTCAGGTCCACAACCCCCGGAACAAGGCTGGGAGCTCAGTGCAGAAGGCGCTGCACAGAGGGTGAGAGACCCTGGGAGCTGCACAAGGTGGCTCAGGACAGCAACTCAATGCAGATGACGCTGCTCAGAGGGTCTGGGAGCAGACCAAGCCCCGGTGCTGCGCAAGGCTGTCCGGGCCTCCAACCACTAGCACAAGGCAAAGCGCCCACTACACACAGCGGTGCATGTGGCCCTAAACCAGGCTGGCGGCAGCAGAGTTGAGCAGAAGGAAAGCCTAACGGGGAACAGAGCTCGACCTGGAGAATGGTAGGCAACCTTCCAGGACTGTGGAGTAGTAAGTTACCCTGGAGAGAGGGTCCCAACACGGGAGGGACCCCCCAGAGTTGTGAAGGGGCATCACGTGGGCCGCTTCTGGGTAATAGCAGGGAGAGCTTAGGAGTCTTTGGGGTCTTCCTCTCCTTTTCTTTCCCCCCACCTCCTTTCCTGTAGTGGTACCTTGGGAGTGGGGCCCCTGCCCTGGAGGGCACCCAGGTAGTCTAAGGATTGCTTGTTATATTTGTAGATTGTGCCTTATAGTTTATGTGAATAAGTTGAAGCAATAGTTTGTATATTAATAGGTTGTATATTAATAAGGTTGCCTGATCAATATCCTTTGTCCTGGGCTGTTCTAGTGTTCACCTGTATTTTAAAATAATAATGGGGGGGGGGGGTGTGTGTGTGTGTGTGTGTGTGTGGTATAAGGTTTATTGTTTGGTAACATTGTACATACATAATTCATTCTATTACCCTTTAATGGTTCTGTTGTAATAATAAATTTGTATACAGTTAAGTAATTGATTGACTGATTGATTGATTGATTGATTTTACATCCAAAAAAACTACTTTGCATCGAAAAAAACTACTTCACAGTTAGGGCGGCTAGGAGCTGGAACCAACTTCCAAGGGAGGTGGTGCTGGCCCCTACCCTGGGGGTCTTTAAGAAGAGGCTGGATGCCTACCTGGCTGGACTCATTTGAGTCCCGTTTTTGTTTTTAGGGTTTTTTGTTGTTCTCCCGCCCTGGCGGGGGGTCGGGCTAGAAGATCTATTAGGTCCCTTCCGACCCTAAAACTATGAAACTATGAAACTATGACTGGACCTGACTCTATAGGGAATGAAGGTGGCTGCTGGGCTGTTGTGTCCCTCCGCAGCACACTGCCCTGCCAATAATTCCCTCAATTGGAGAGAGGAGTACAAACCTGCTACAACTGTTTTGAACAAAAAAGAGCAGTATAAACATATATGTCACATAGTCTCTCTCGAGTCCTATGAATGGCAAGCAAAGACAAAACCGTCAGCAGGCAAGAGGGCTTATGGCTTAATTAACAATGATCCAAAAGTGAATAAGCAATCCTCTTCCTGTCTAATATTTGAAATATTTTTATTACATGAATTCTTTCTTAAAATTCCACTCGATTGGAAGGCTAATTTTTTTCTTCTGCCTTATAAAATAAAGTCCCTGGAAAGCCTGTTGTGCATTCTCACTTATCTTTATCAACCTAACTGAAACATGCTCATGCAGAAGATAAATGCTGTTATTACTTAAAATCCCTACTACAAGTTCCAAAAAAATGCTGACAAGTCACTAATCCTGATAAAATATATGGAAGTTAATTATAAACGAAGCATGCAGAAGTCATCCGGTAGATTGTAATCAACGAGATTCACCGAATGAGCACTTTGTTCCTTGCTGTTAAGGAGACAAGTAGTTCTCTCACCTCCCCTCTTCCCCTTGACATAACTCCCAGTAATGACGGCCACAAAATAAAACAAATGAACAAATGAGGCTGTAACCTAGGAAAGAAACAAACCATCTGTCATGTCTCACACCCAGCAGAAATCCTCTAAGTCTTTCAAAACTGCAAATGTTGTCCTGCTCATTTTTTCTGCTTCACCATCAACTTCATTATTGCTCCATGAAATAGATTCCTATTAAGCAAATGCATCCCACGAAGACATGCACCTGTGCACTGCATTCTGAAATTCAGTGAATGGAACATGTAGGGTACATAGAAGTTCGGCTGTAAACTCAACAAGGCAGTCTTCACTGGTATTAAACTATTGTATGCTTTCGGGAGATGCCAGGTCATAAGACACTATATACATTGAAGTTATGGCAGCTTCTGCCTTGAACTACAGGTTATTTGTATCATGGTATTCTGAGAAGTCTTGTCAACTTGTAACTTCAATGGCTGTCACCTATAGTGAAGGGCTGGATCATCCAGCTTATGCTAAGGACAAGGAATGTCCCACTGCGTGGATCCCTTCCTCCTGTGCGGGAAGAGGGGTTGCCAGCCACTGTTGCAGCACCATTGCCCTTAAGACTGGAATGTCCAAAAAACCTCTCCCACTGTGTAAAGGGGATGATCAGTATGGAAAGAGGCAGCTTGAAAGAGAGCAGGATAATGTTTTATTCATGAGTTATGCAGAGGAGCTGTAGTCAATGTTCAGAAACAGATTAACTTTATTAATACACTAAACTAAAGGAGATGGAAATAACTGAGAGATAACTCTATAGTATAACTGCTTGGAGCCCTTGCTCCTGAACAACTGCCTACAGCCAGTTCTAACCAATCAGTTTGAATAGTAGTATAGTAGTACCGTAGGGGCAATATTTTTTGACAGGCATGCCACTTCCATCCCCTTCCCCTGCCCAATCACCTGGTCTGCTATCTGTTCCCTGCCCTGTGCCCCTATTCAATCTGCTGCTCTACTTTCAGCTCACTGCCCTGTGCTTCCTGCCTGATTTGCTGCTCCCTGCCTTATCTACCTCGGTATTATCTGTCTCCTCCCTGGTTTGTAGTATGCCACACACAGAAGTTGTGCATGCCACTTGTGCCACAGGTTGGTCACCCCTGCATTAATACAAGTCTCTTACAGGGCCAATATCCTCACAGACAACAAATGGGGCTGATGACTGTACATCCCTCCAAGTCCCACAAGAAATCAAGCCCATAGACTTTCAGCTTCCTCCAAGATGAGAAAACTCCCCAAAGGTGGATGTTCATGACCAACCATGCAACCCATTGACAGACATCTAAAGGACAGGTTCTTCTACTCCAAGCATAAAAGCTCCAATTCTTTGTGAATTGATGAGGCTCTACTCACCAAGGCACCCCTGGGGGTCACAAGAAATAATGGCCATAAGCTAGCAGAGAGCAGATTTAGACTGGACATTAGGAAGAATGTCTTCACAGTTAGAGTGGCCAAAATGTGGAATGGGCTCCCAAGGGAGGTGGTGCTCTCCCCTATCCTGGGGGTTTTCAAGACAAGGTTAGATAGGCATCTGGCTGGGGTCATCTGAACCCAGCCCTCTTTCCTACCTATGCAGGGGTTCGGACTTGATGATCTATTGGGGTCCCTTCCGACCCTAACATCTATGAATCTATGAAACGTCAAACTATGTCATTTCAAGCAAGGTGTGGTTTATTTTACCATTATTATTGTTGTTGCTGTTATCATGTTATATGTTTAGCACTGCCAACATCAAAGGCATCATTTCTGCCCTTCAGAGCTTGAAGTCTAACAACAACAAAAATTCATTTTATTTCTGTGGGATATAATTTACGTTTTGATAGATAAAACTGGAAAGTGACTGCCATACCCCACAGCCTAGTTCCTTTGATTTGGGAATATAGGTCAATAGCTTCAAACCTGGGTGCATAGTCATGACCCTAAACCTATTTTATGCAGCCAATTAAAAGGGCATCAATTTAAAAAGAATGAAGCATCTCTAAGTCCTGTTAAAATTCTTCCCCAAGAGGAAGAGGCCAAAAGGTAAGACAAGATAATGAAGATCACCTCATTGTTTGGGTCTGGTATTTTTGGGAAGGCATTGGAAAAGTGATCACTGCCAGGAATATACAGATAAAGAATGTTTCTCCAGGAATAGGCTCCACTTGAGTGAGCAAGGAAATAGCCTTCTTGGATCAAGGTTGGCATGATTGATAAGAGCTTTTAATTAGGGACTCAGGAGAGATTTTGGTGGGAGAAACCAACAAAATTTTTACACTGGGAACAAATACACACAAGAAAGAAGTTAGACAAATGAGGATTTGACAAGGGAAAAGGTACTTCAAGGAGTGAAAGGAAAATACAGAGCAACAACAAATAGTATGACTGACCAGTATCTCAGTCATACATATTCCAGGTGGGAACTGTTAAATTCAGATGGAAACAAGTGGAACATCTGAACTCATCCACCACATGACTGAGTGGTGATGGAGACGGGACTAGTAAATCTGCCAGTCTCTGGCCACGAATCTGCATATAGGCAGCAGTAACCTAATGGTCATCTTGCACTTGGGTTGAGACAAGGGTGCAATTTGGCAGCTGCTACCATGACTGAGTAGTCCTATTCAGGTAGAAAAGGTGCCCTAAACCTCAGCTTTCTTATCTGCTTCTGGTTGGATAACTCAGTCCAGAGGGATCAGTCTTTCTGAGGTCAAAAACATCATAAAAAGATTAAGATTTTTCACTTGGGAGGGGCTGGCTGCTGATTGACTCCAATGGTGCTGCAATCTCAACCAAGCAGCTGCCTGTTTCAAGGTAAAGTGTCTCATGGTCAAAGCAGAGAAGAGAGAGCAGAAAAAGGAAAGCAGAGAAATCCTGACCTAAGGCCTACCCTCCCTTGCAGAAAAACCTGCAACTTCTGCAGACAGGTATGTAGCTCCAGAACCAGACTCTTAAATCACCTCAAGACCCATGAGTGAGCTATCATAGAGATAATCTCAAATTAAGGGATTGCCAATGATGATTCTAAGTAGGATCATCCCCGATTAAACTCTCAGCCAAGAGTCTCTAACCTGTGTCAATGCAGCACCAGCTGAGGCCTCGGGACTTGGTAACCAGTTGCCTGCCTGGACCGGACTGTTGGTAATGCTTTTACTTGCCTTCAACTCACTGTGGAATTAAGAAACTCTCTCCTGCCACGTCTTGATGTTTATGATGTTTTGAATCGGGAGGTGTCTGACTTGTGGTGCAGACCAAGGGAGTGTCCAGATAGTGACTTCTTCTGGGGCTCCAACCTCCCCTACACCCTGTCCTAGTGCCACCCTGATTTTATACTACTGATTGCGCCCTTAGATCTTAATGGACAGCTTGTCTTTGCTCTTTTATCTTTTTATAGGCTTGCAAACGTCTCAAAAGAAGGAATCAACAAAACGAACTAAAAAATTCCAGGACTTTCCTTCTGCCCAGATAAGTCTTGCCATCTCAGGCCAAAATGTGCATGGCACTGCTCCCTTCTTCGGAGGGTCCTGCCTTCTCAAAACTAACAGAAAAAAAAGAACCCCGTCCAGATCTTTGCTGCCTCAAGATGGATGTCTGTCAGCTCTTGACTCCAGTCCATTCACTCCCATCCGTGCAGCAGACTTTACTCAGGGCCTTTCCTGGACACTCTATACACTTCGCATGTCCTGCCCTGGTCTCTATATTTATCCCAGCCCATGGCTGAATGTACTTCCCCTTTTTTGTTTCAGTCCCGGGGTCATGGCCCAGCCTGTCAGGCTGGCTCTTTCTCTTTCCAGCTTACCCCTTCTAGGCTCCTGCAGAGAACTCCGTAAATGAAAAAGAAAGAAAAAACTAAACAGACCTGGTTTAGTGCATGGCTGATTCTCCCATGGCCAGCTCATCTCTGGTGGGATTTTCCATTGCTTTGGCTGTTCTTTCTTGTGGCGCCACCGGAACCAGAGTCTCCTGGCTCACCAGACCTCCCCTGAGCTGTCCCACTGGTCTGCAACCAGCTCTCCAGGGCTCGAAGCCTCCCACCTCAAGTCCCAGGGTTTGGGACTCGGATCTCCCCTTCTAGGCTCTACCACTACTCTTTCCAGCCTTTCTGGCCCCCAAGATGAGCCTCCACAGCAGCTCTGCAGCTGCTCCAGCTGCACCGAGCAGCTGCTTTGAAAGTACATCTCTCTTGGCGTCCTCCACTCCCTCGGCATGACAATCTCTTTTTTCAGACCGTTTGTCTCTCCCTGTGGTGAGTTCAACAGGTTTTTCCTTCTTTCTTTCACAACCTGCTCTTGAAATTTTCAGTGATGGAGATTTCTCAAGGTTACCTCTTCTAATATTTGACCTCCCTCATAGTCAGAGCTTCCTAAGCTCCAAACTAAATTTCCTCTGCTACAGTTTGAGTCCATTACTCCTAGTCTGAGTCCTTATGGCTACAAAGAATAGTTTATGTCCATACCCTTTACAATTACCCTTCAGGGACTTTAAGAAGTTATCAGATCCCCCCCCTCAGGAAACTAATTTCACTGACATAACAATAAAAATTGCTACCAATAACAGTTTAATGAACATATTTTTAAAGGAGCGTCCCAATAAATTTCTTGATCAAATGGTGACAGTAACCATAAGAGTAAATACTATATTTGATTTAGTTCTGGCAAGTAGCAAGTACCTTAACAAAAGAACTTGTGATGGAAAATAATTTTGGATCAAACAATCGTGACCTAACTCAGTTCCATTTAAATTGCAGGATGGACAAGAATAGGTCTACTGTTAAGGCTTCAGACTTCAAAAGGGTTCATTGAAAAATTAAAGGGCATTAATTAGGGAAGTGAACTGGATTCAAGAGCTAATGGACTTAGTGGCAGAAGAGAAAGAAAATTACTTTCAGGGAAAAGTGCAAATATTATCCGAAATAATCAGAGTAATAAATTGATGAAGACAGGCCAAACACATACTTGGATGGACAAACACCTTTAATGCAGACCATCTACAAGGAATGGAGAAAGGGATTAATTAGTAAGGAGATGTACCTTTCAGTACTCAAGGAGTGAAAAGTAAAATAAGAATGGTCAAAGGCTGAACTGAGTTAAGTCTTGCAAAGGAATTTAAAATCAAACAGTAAATGCTTCTTCAGGCATAAAACTAAAAATGTGGAAGCCAGCTTAAATGGCTTGTTGGTGACAAAACTGGGGCAGCCCATATATTCTCCATTCCAAAATACTGGAAGAACAGGCACACAAAATAGTAACTCCTTTGGCAAAAATCTTCAATCAGTCTGACAACTCTGGGACAGTACCCTATGATTAGAGAACACTAAAGGCAGTGCCTACATTTAAGAAAGTGTGACCCATTATCTTCACTTCAATATTATGCAAGGTTTTAGAACAGATGCTGAGGAAAAGAACAGTGAAGGATATGGAGGTCAACAGGAAATGGGACATGGTTTTATCTAAGGAAGATAATGTTAAACTAATTATAACCTGATAAAGATAGAATACTTTGGAAAATCCAGAAATAGAGATAACTTCAACTTTATTTATTTTTTAAATCTAATGGGGTGCCATTCTTGTTTTAAGAACCAATAAATATTCTTTCCTTCATTGATAGGATACTTCTAGGGGAAAAATAATTAGAATAAAGAACAGATAGTGGTTTAGAGAATTAGTGTTGGAGGCTCATTCCCTGTAAAGGTAACAGCATGGAACTATGCAAAGATGGGAGGTAGAGAAGGAAATGACTTGGAAACGCTGCCATCAGTTATTGATGAAGAACATCAATGAACAGCGAGGTGTAGGACAAGAAGAAGAGTGCATCATTTTGAGGGAAGGAGAAGGTCAAATTCTGGAGCGTGAAAGAGGAATTTAGTCAAGGGCTGAATGGAGACGAGTGAAGTGGCTAAACTAATGGATGAGAGAGTTTTGTCAACCAGTTTTTGATGAAATTACAATAGGGTAACATAAGCATCTATGATTTTTTTTTAACCTGTAATTAATTAATTAATTGATTAATTAATCTATCTATCTTATTTCCTGGTTCTCCAATGCCTTTTTCAATTATTAAAAAAAATACTGTATTAATTCCAGTTTAAGAAGACTTTCATTTGGAGGCCCCTTAAATTTATCTTTAAAAAAAGGAATTTTAAAAGTTTCTCTGTGACACTGACTTCCATTATTGGTTTCACGAAATGGGGTGCATTTGTCTTCACACCTGTGAAATATAAGTCACCATAGCAGTTTTTCTAGGACTTAGATGATAGTCAAGATGGCAGACAGTATTTCCAGGTGTGACAGAAGGCTCTGCAGGGTGAAGGAGGGAGGAGGTGTCTTGAAATCCAAAGCACTGGCACCTCATCTACAAACTGCAGGAAGTCAGAGATCCTAATATCTACAGATATTGGACAACGATGTTGCCCAATATTGCAATGTCTACATTGTTCTTTGCAAACATGTGCCTTAAGACTGACTTACAGGCTACAGGAACAACTCTGATTTCAAAGTATCTTAACACATTACTCACTTAAATAGACCTTATCCAGCCAAACATTTACTGCAAATGCGAGTTGTGAAACCCAACATGAGTAAGGGCTGCAGAATCAGACCCTGAAAAGAAAATGTAACCCTCAAAAAACTAGTAAAGGCATCAATCCCCATTGAGGAGAGAAGAATTTTTAGTTAGAGGGAAGTCTACAGTTAATGTTGGACCCCCCTCTCTAAACATGTTGGAAAATGATGGTTTGCCATGTATGCCCCAATTCAAGGAAAAAAATCTAACCCCACAGGAGTCAATAAAACTGGCTAGGTTCTAATGGGGCCCTGCTCCAAAAGTAGATCTTTATCTATTGAATTCAACATAATGTCTTCACCCCTCCCTGGAATCTCAAAAACTCTTGAGGACTCATTACCATAGATTTGTTCTTCATAGTGTAGGCAAGTCCTACTTTTTTCAGATTGCTAAATGGCCATGGATCTCCTACGCAGATGCTGCCTTTAGAATTCAAAGCTGTAAATGAAAGTGCTATCAGCTGTAGATTCACAAATGGCATGCTGCACTTAAAGTGATTACAGAGAAACTCTTTTTAAAGCAAGAGATGCTAAATAGTTCTAAAGAAAGGCAGGAATGGAAGAGCTAAAAATCATTACAATTATGTCTTCTAGAGAGGTTCTTAGAGTGAAAGCCTTTGCTGAAATATAATAACATGTTTCACTTGGACTGAGGACAAAAAATAGAAGTGAAGCACATGCACCAATTTGAATAACATTACACTCATTTAATTAAATTAGTTCAGAGAGATAAATATGACAGGATGCTAAATATCCAGCTGTACAGAATATTCTTACAAGTCCCTAGAATGGCAGAAGATTCCTGAACAGTTTTCTGTCTACATCTCTCTCCCTGCCCATGTCTCCCCTTCTCCTCTGTTCAGAACACCCCTCCTAGTCTATTCATTGCTCCCAGGTGAAATCCTGTTCCCTTGAAGTACTTGTGCCTTTTGTTATTGACTTCAGTTGGACCAGGATTTCATCCTGTATCTGCTGTTCATTGTCTTTTACTCCTAGAACCTCCTTTCTTTGCATCCAGACTAAATTTATACAACTCCTGTGCTCCCCGCAAGGTAAGTTTACCACATACAGCAGTGGCAACCTCAAACACACTTAGCATTTATACATGTGCTCCGAGAGGTGTGGGGTGCTTTAATAAGTGCAGCTCTGAGAGCTGAACTATTTAAAAGCACCTGAAGCGAGAGGTGTATCAGCATCCCTGTGCTGAAAAATGGCAGCAGTGCACTTTGAACTAAAGCTTGTCGAATGAACTTTAGTTTAAAGTGCCCTGCTGCCATTTTTCAGAGCAGGGACACTGATGCATGCGACACTGGAGGCTGCCAGAGCATGATAATTTCCACACTCCAGCAGACTTGATTAATCGAGTTTGCTCTGACGCACTGGAATTACAGTGCATCAGAGCAGGCTCCCTGCATGTGTATAGGAGCCCATTGTGCTGCTCCTGAACAGGTAGCAGGTTTACAATGTCTGCAGGCTACCATGGACAGACTAATTACCATGGGGACAAAATAATCAGTCTTATCAGTCGTGACAGTCTGCTGTTGGTACAGAATGTAGCAACCTACCTTTTGACAGGGGCAGGTTGCCAGGAACACATTACTTCAGTGCTGCAAAGTCTGCACTAGTTTCCAGTAAACATCTTGGCGCAATTCAAGGTGCTGCTATTTGCCCAAAAAGCCCTATATGACCTGGACTCTACATACTTAAAAGATCACTTCCCCTTCTACACTCCATTGTGATCCCTAAGCTCAGCCAACAGCAAGCTCCTGCAAGCACCATCTGTGCACCAAGTTCACTAGGCAAAACCGAGAGGGAAGTCATTTCTGGTAATCATGCTACAGCTCTGGAACTTCCTCCCTGCTGAGGCCCTCTAGAGCCCAAGCCTGGATGCGTTTCAGAAGTACTGTAAGACCTTTATATTTGGACAGTCTTTAGCAACAGAGGTTATGTTTTGAAGCACTGTTTGGGGAGTCTGTTGTTTACTAATATATATTGATATTTTATCTGTTTTATAATTTAGCTTGTTTTGTATTGGAAGCCACCCTAAGTTTTTTCTGGAGGACATAAATCTAATAAATAAATAAAATTAGCTGTGGCTGCTCTCCTCCTAGTTTAGAAGGCAGCCTATGTAGAGTGGCACATGATATCTGAGAGCAGTTCTGCTAGGCACAGTAGCTTGAACATGTAGACATGGTCTGAGATGCCTAAAATTAGATCCCTAACTCCTATATAGATACCCACTTTTAGCAGCCTGATTACAAGAGCTTGGGGAAACTGCAACTTCAGTTTTCTTCATTGTTATTACCCAAAGGCAGAAGGCAGGATAGGGTAGCACCTTAGGGTATGAATAATAGGGGTGTGAGAAGCAGGCAGTATTTGATTCGGATTCAGATTTGGCCTAATTTGGGGGACAGTGATTTGATTAGCTGATTCAGATCACTGTACCAATTCAATTCGGCCGAATCTGAATCTAAAGATTCGATTCTGATTCAGAGAATCAGCGATTCGGCCACAGGCACAGTTTTATGTTTTTTCTACGTATTTTCTATGTACCTCGAGGTACCAGGGGCTGCTTGTGAATGCTAAAATGGTGGGGTGGATGGAGCATCTGCACTTGGTGGCGGATGTGGAAGTGACCAGAGGTAGTCATTTCCGGTTCACTTCTGGGTCCACTGAGCGAGTGTGTGGGGGACCCCCTGTGCCCCCTGGCTCAGCAATTGGCCCTGGGGGGACCCCGGGTGCCCTCCCATACCCAGGAGGCACTAGTCACTGAGCCGGGGGGCTAGGGGAGGGGTCCTCTATGCACTCCACAGTGGACCCGGAAGTGGACCGGAAGCATTGGGGGTGCACACAGGTGCACGTGCATCCCTGTGAAAAGCGCTGCTGACACTGCCAGAGGTGCCTGAAGGTAGTTGCTGCTCACCACCACCACCCGCTGCCAACACCGCTGGTGGCATCTGCAGGCAATTCCTGATCACCGCTGGCCACCTCTGACACCACCAGCAGTACCATTGGTTGGTGCTTGCCACTCCGCAACTGCCAACACCGCTGCGGCCACCTGCAGGAGCTCCCTGCTCACCGCTGCTACGCCCCCCCACTGTCGCCACCACCTGCAGGCAGTTGCCTGCAGGCAGTTGCTATGCGCCCCCCCCCCCACTTCTGGGGGCACATGGTGTTCATTTGGTCCACTTCCAGGTCTGCCACTGAGCATGCTCAGTGACTATGCTCTGACTATGCTCTGCAGTGACTATGCACTGACTATGCTCCTGTGGGATGCTCCATCTGCCCCACCATCACAGTATTCACAAGCCATGCCTGGTACCTCAAAGTACATACAAAAAACATATAAAGTTGTGTCTATGGCTGAATCATCGAATCTTTCTGAATCGATTTGGAGGTTTCCGTTTAGATTCAGAGAGATTAATGGGTCTCCTGATTCGATTCGGAGATTCAGCTGCCGAATCAAGCCAAATCTCCTCCAAATCAAATCAGAGACCAAAGCTTTGCATAGCCTCAATGAGTAAGCATTCACAGGACCCACTTTAGGTTTAGGCATCTTATAGTAAGCTGCCTAAACCTAACCACACATACACAGCTTGCTTGTGCTGTGGCACAGGCAGTCTGAGATTAGTAGCTTGGAGTGGGGGGAAGGAAGAGGCTGGAGGGGTTATGGGGGGTGCTGGTGGGCCCAGGCAGGGGGGAAAGGGGAGTTG
>NW_005842801.1:286878-325818 GCF_000455745.1 Alligator sinensis
TGGCAAGAGGTTGGGGGGTGAGGAGGGGGGCTAAAAATAGCTCAGTCAGAGCTGGGGGTGGGGTGGGGAGGAGAGTAGGAACAGAGAAGAGGAGAAAAAGTTGTCATGCCTTATGGAAGATAAAGTTCTGGTGGACTCCCAACTCCTAGACAGGCTAGCAACAGCATTTCAAAACTGAACTACTTCTGTTGCCAGTTGCTATATTTCTGATATTGATTTTCACCAAATTTCTTCAGGAACACTTTCAACAGAAACACTCTATCTTTTATCTCATCAACATTTTCTGCAGGAAGGGAAAATAGTTCTTAGTTTCCATAAACTTGGGGTGGGGTGGGATGGGATGATAAGTGTCCCTGTCCCTGTCCCCCCCGTCCATCAATTGCAAAACCATAACTCATTATTTCTGAGACACATCATGACAGGCAGCACTGGGAACTCATATAGTACCAAAGAACTGAGACATCACCATCATGAATCCAGCTCATGGAAATGATACAACTTCTATAATCATCATAGGTGCTCATAATTCATTTGTCTCTACACTTAACAAAATCTTAGTTATGTGACTCCCAATAAAGTAAAAAGTCCCAGGCTAAAACTTGTATAACAGTAGTTTCACCCAGTAGTAAAATTTTATAACTCAGCTCTAAACTCCTAAAATACCAGGGCCCATAATGGGAAAGTTGACAGAATCCTAATGTTAACTTAGAGGGCTATATATTCAAGAAAGGTTTAGAAACAAACTATTAGCTGTATTTTATTGCTTCTTTTCTTTTGCTGGAGTGTTTGCAGTCCATCACTACTGTATAGAAATAACTGTAAATAATCCAACGTCTGCAACAATTCTTTAAATTTGGCAGAGACCCTATAGGAAGGAACAGGGAAAACATTTAGAATAATGACCGGAGTGTAAAAATTAATATTATTCAATTTATTGCTCAACTGTAATGAATTATGGATTAGATTGTCTGGATTGTCTCCCATTACCATCTAATAAAATTGTACGAGTAATGAGCAACTGGTCTGCTTGTACGCTGGCCTCAGTATCATAAAGCAGCAAAGTTCCCAGTCTAACTAAGTTCCCACCACAGTTCATGCCTCAGACTCTTGCTGTTCTAGACACTGGCATAAGGTCCTAGAAGTGTGTTATAGTCCTGCTACAGATCTACCATGGGTATGCTCAAAAGATAGGCGCTGTAGTTTAGATTTAACTGTAAATTCCTGTGGATCATGGCAGGCTCCGTCTATAAACTCTGGTTCTGGCCTCTTGCATGCACTTTCCAGGTATATACTACCTATCTGTCTGTAATGACTTCTGGGGAAAAGAATTCTGTAGGCAAGCTGCCTTGGCCCCAGTGATCAGTACACTACAGTTGCTCAAGCGCAATCTCTGAAGAGGCCCACCCCAGGGCTTCTCTGAGCTATAGTTTAAAACCTCTGGGCCCAGACTTTTCGGAAGGATTTCTAAATCTTCCAAAATTTTGCCATTAAACAGCACAAGAGGAATACAAATCGATCCAGAAAAAAAGGCTGCATGCAAACTCCTGCCTTAATTTGTTCAATGTTAGGGGGGTGCTCTTGGGGCTGCTAAAGTAGGTATCTATATAGGAGTTAGGGATCGAATTTCAGGCATCTCAGGCTGTGTCTATGTGTTCAAACTACTGTGCCTAGCAGCACTGCTCTCAGATAGGCATTTGCTGTATCTGGTCTATGTTCATGTGGCTTACTTTAAGCCATGGAAAAGTAGACCGGGAGCAGTGTGTACAGCCATTTGCTGGTCCTGGAAGCCATATGGGGAAGTCAGTATATTGGGGTGGGGAGAGTATATTGGGGTGGCTGGTATCAGGGAGAGGGGAACTAGCAAGTCTGTGGCTGCAGCAGGGGGCATGGCAGGATCAGGAGTACTGGATGGTCTGTGACTGAAGGGGTTGTCTATCCAGGGATGGAAGGAGATCAGAGGGCTAAGAATTACCCAGGCAAGTTTGGGGAAGTAGGAAGAGCACAGCCCTGGGGTTGGATTGCAGCTGGCCTTTCCCAGCCCTGGGGCTGTACTCTAAACACATACAAGCATTCAATAGATCAGTTTAACCCATTCCCAATTCAAGTTGGTTCACTTCCTCAGGTGAACTAACTTAGATCAGGCCCACCAAGTTTTGCTCAATTCAGCTCTTGAACACCTGCACAGATGGGCATTTAGATTGACCTGACCCTAGTCAGATCAATCTAAATGTAACACCTGTACATACCCAGAAGCATTCTTTTCAGGATTCTGTGATCTCTCTCAGGCATCTCAATCCTCAAACTTAATCTATTTTACTTGGTTGCGAAGTCTCCTCTCTCTCTTGCAACCGGCTCCATTTAGCTTTTGAAGTATCTGGCAATAAAATGCATGCATTTATGTTCTTAGATAGATTGTTAGGGGCTGGAAGGGACCTTGCAGATCATCAGGTCCAGCCCCCCTGCTCTGGCTAGGAAGACAACTTGGGTCTGGGGAGCAAGTGACCTCAGCAAGGTCTGTCCAGTCTCCTCTTGAAAATCTTCAGGGTAGGTGACTGCACCACCTCTGGAGGGAGTTTATTCCAGTCTGGACACCCTGACTGTGAAGGAGTTTTTCCTGGTATTAAGCCTGAAGTGGCCTTCCAGGAGTTTATATCTATTGGTCCTGATCTTCCCTAGGGGTGCCCTATTGAACAGTTGTTCACCAAGCTCCTGATGCACTCCTTTGATATAGCAGTAAGCCACTATCAAGTCCCCTCTCAACCATCTCTTCTTTAGGCTAAAGAGGCCCAGGTCCCTCAGCCTTTCTTCATATGGCTTGCCTTGCAAGTCCCTGATCATATGGGTAGCTCTTCTCTGTACCCTCTCAAGTTTTTCCACATCCTTATTGAAGTGCGGCACCCAGAACTGGATGCAGTACTCCAGCTGCAGTCTCACTAGCGCTGAGTACAGCAGGAGTATCACTTCCTTAGTTTTACACGAGATGCATCGGTTGATGCATGCCAGTATGTTGTTTGCCCTGCTGACCACTGCATTGCATTGATGGCTCATGTTCATGCAGTGGTCAATCATTACCCCTAGGTCCCTTTCAGCTGTGGTGAAGGTCAGGCTGTCTCTTCCGAGCCTGTATGTATGTTGAGGGTTATTTGCCCCCAGATGGAGCACTTTACACTTGGAAGTGTTAAACTTCATTTGGTTCCAGTCTGCCTGACTCTCTAGCCTGTCCAGGTCTGCCTGTATCAGCAACCTATTTTCTGGTGTGGCCACACTGCCCCAAAAATTGGTGTCATCCGTGAACTTGGCCAGCAAGCTTTTCACTCCCCCATCCAAATCATTGATAAAGATATTGAAAAGCGCTGAACCAAGCATGAACCCCTGAGGGACACCACTGACCACTTTGCTTCAGGATGACACAGATCCGTTCATGAGAACTCTCTGGGTCCTAGCTGATAGCCAGTTTCCCACCCACTGAATCGTCGAGCAGCTGAGCCCGCAATCTTCCAGTTTTCCCATGAGGATATCATGGGATACTAGATAAAAGTCTTTTGGAAGTCTAGGTATATAACGTCAACCTTCTCTCCTGTGTCCAGATGGTGAGAGACCTGTTCCTAGAAGGAGATGAGATTGGTAAAACAAGACCTACCCACGACAAAGCCATGCTGACTGTCATTCAGAATCTTACCTTCCACGAGCATATCGCACATAGATTCTTTAATGAACTTTTCCAGGATTTTCCCTGGTATAGAGGTTAAGCTGATTGGCCTATGGTTGCCCAGCACCTCCCTCTTCCCTTTCTTGAAGATGGGCACAATGTTGGCCCTCTTCCAATCCTCAGGGATCTCCCCCGTGCACCACGATTTCTGAAAGAACTTTGCCACGGGTTCTGCGATGGCCTCAGCCAGCTCCTTCAGCACTCTCGAATGAAGTCCATCCAGTCCTGCTGACTTATGTCCAGCTTTTCTAGTTCATGTTGCACCCACGCAGCATCCACAGTGGGGAGGCTATCAGTCCCGGCATGCCCCTTATAAGCCTTATCTCGCTTGACTTTCCCCATGGTCCAGTGAAATACTGATGCAAAGTGGGCATTCAGGAGTTCAGTTTTTTCCTGAATGTTGGTTACCAGCTGTCCCGAGGTGTTAAGCAGGGTCCCACACTTTCATTTGTTTTCCTTCTACTGCCTACATACCTAAAGAAGGACTTCTTATTGTCCTTGATTCCCATGGCTAACCTAAACCTAGTTGCCATCTTGGCTTTCCTGAACCACCTTGGCTTTCCTGATCACTTCCCTACAAGTGCTGGCCACTAAAGTATAGTCCTCCTTGAGGACTGTCCATAGCTTCCACTATGCATATACCTCTTTTTTCTTTTTTAAGAGGATCGCAATGTCCCTATTAAGCCAGGAGAGCTTGCCAGCCCTCCTGCTACCTTTCGTCTTTGCAAGAACAGTTTTCTTTTGTGCTTCAAGGATTGCATCCTTGAGGAACAACCACTCTTCGTGCACCCCGTTTGCCTTCCCTTCCTGGTCCCTCATTGCCTCTCCTACTAATGCTCTGAGTCTATCAAAGTCAGCATTTTTATGAGCCTACCAGAGTCTGTGGTTTACAAAGGCAGTTCCAACACCTTGTTTCTATTTTTTCTTCCTTTTCTGCTGTGACTGTTCATTGCCCCAGGTCAACTCTATACAAACAAGCTGGGGAGAACTGTCTACAGTTGGGCAGTCTATGCAAACAAGCTGGGGAGAACCCCAATCGTCTACAGTGCTTCCATCTAAGTGGTTGACTTCTTAGGTTACCTATTCATTGTTCCTCTCACATCTGCTTAAGACAAGCTGGAGAAAGAGAGACCTCATTTACAAATGAACAATTCGTTATACATTAGGGCTGTATCTATCCTACAGACTTCTGCTGGCACAGGTATGTGAGAGTCAAAGCTATGAAGAGCAGTGGTCCCTGGCTGACATAGTTATAGCAATAGAAACCCAATTATAATGTCAATGCTATCTTTTCCTGATATAGCTGTTTTATTTTGGAGTGGTTTTACAGTAGTGATACAAAGTATATTTTTGCTGGTAGAGCTATGTCCACTTTAGGAATACTTCGTTAGTAGAGTAAATCAACATTCCTGTACTGGTAAAGCATTTCTTCTGCAAACATGTTCCAAGATTATAGATATATATATACAAGATGACTAATGTTATGAGTATTTATATATTTGTTATAAAGATATATAGCAAATTCAGTGATGCAACTTCATAAAGACTGCTAGAATTCATGTGTTTCACATAGACACATATCTGAAACTGTAACACTGTGCATTCAGGGACTTGGAAGGTCTGGTGCAGTCTCTTATGGTCCAAATACTGCAAATATTCTGTTTACTAAATTGGACCCTAAAGTACAAAATAAAGCTTAATGGTTACACCATAGTGGAACAGCACAAGTTGCTGCATTCTAATTGCCTCCTATTTAGGAAATGGCACAAGATAATGAAGCACTTGGACTCTGGCCATAATTCCAGTCTCCTGTGCAGTTCTGTCCTCAAAACTAGACATCAGACCACAAAAAATGGTTTTGTATTTTGTAAGGAATTGCAAATATGAGTCTAACACAGCATTTCTTTTTTAAACATTGATCAGACTTTCAAGTGTGGCCACAAATTGCAACTAACCCCCCCCCGAGAATTGCATAAATATCCATTTGCTTTACAAATGCTGCTTTCCTGACTGCAATTTGTGAATTCAGTTGAGCCCCCTAGGTTCAAAAGCTTGTCCCTGAGCTTTCCCCTTTATTAACACTTTCACACACCTGGCAGCTCACTCCATGACATGTCCCGAGGGCCATGGGCCTGTGCACATTCTAATTCACATTCCTCTTTCAGCGAAGACAATTTTAGCAATTCCTATTTGTGTTCCATACACCCGCTACCAAAGGCTAGGGACAGAAGTTACACATAAACCAGTTTAAGTAATCAGAAACTGGTTTAAACCTGTAACAGACCAGAAACTCAGTGCACATGAACCAGTTTCAAAATGGCTGAAACTGGTTTAAGATAAACCTGATTGAATGTAGTATCAAACTTAACTGATTTGGGTCTGGCTTATGAAACTTCCCAGACCTCATCCTGGTTCAAGTTAAATCACAGTCCCCCAGCATCCAAGCATGCTTTCCAGCCCTGGGCTGTGCTGTCTGCTCTAGCAGAGGAGGGTTGGGAGGGGTGGAGGGGGCGGGAAACAGGGACTGCCCCCCACACAAACAAACCCCAGCTGTGGTCTGGGGCCAGGGAGGGGAGTTAAACTTCCCTTCCCTCAGTACCAACTGCCATAATGCAAAACTTACTGAAACTTACTGCTGACTGTGACTACAAATCCAAGAGCCACTTGGAAGCAGGAAGAAGAAGTGATAAGCAATCCTAGAGAGTCCTGCTGCTGTGATTTTGGACTGCCAGTCCCAGAGACCTCGGAGGCAGCAGGAAGAGGAAGCAAACACACAGCCCATGCTGGCTACATGGGGTGTGCTCTAGCCCCCTCTGGCTTCTGGCCTGATCCACTGCAGACATGTGGCTGCATTTCCTGAATCAAAAGTACATGTGTGTCCAGTTATTTCCCAGTTTAATCTATGTACTTTAGCCTAACCTGCAAAGATTGAATTGATTCAGCCTTGAGCTTTTTGACTGTCTGTACTTAGCGAAAGGGACTCAGTCACCTGAAAGAAGTCAGGCAGTGCTGCATCATCCTCTGGGTTTCTTCTTGTGAAGGGCATATTCAGACTTAGCTCCTTTGGGAGTGATTGTTCATTGGGAACAATGAACCACTTAATTCCCTGGCCTCACAACCTGCTTGTTCAATGACACCCTCTGTGGATTTGCTGACTTGGGGAGATTTCAGCTGCTTTTCTTTCTGCTACTATAACTGGCCTTTCTCAGGCGCTCCACCACCAGAGTCAATAACCTTCCCATTCACTTGTTTCATTTGATCAGCAGGTAAACTGAGGCAGAGAGAATCAAATGGTGGAAGAGCTACATGCATGATTTTTCTACTCATTCTTGTATTCTAATTTTCATAGAATCAAAGAATCATAGGGCTGTAAGGGACCCCAAAGGATCATCGGGTCCAGCCCCCTGCATGAGCAGGAAAGGCATCTGGGGTCAGGTAACCCCAGCCAGGTGACCGTCCAATCTTCTCTTGAAGATCTTTAGGGTAGATGATTGCACCACCTCTGGGGGGAGCTTGTTCTATAGTCTGGACACTCAGCTTCAAAGAAGTTTTTCCTAATGTTCAGCCTGAAACTATCTTCCAGGAGATTGTGGCCATTGTTTCTAGTTTCCCCCCAGGGCACCCTGGTGGACAGTTGTTCACCGAGCCCCTGATGTATGCCTCTGATATAGCAGTAAGCCACAATTGGGTCCCCTCTCAGCCTTCTTTTTTTTAGGCTGAAGAGTCCAAGATCCCTCAGCCACTCCTCATATGGCTTGCCATGCAAGTCCCTGATCATGTGGGTGGCTCTTCTCTGGACCCTCTTGAGCTTTAGCACATCCTTGCTGAAGTGCAGTGCCCAAAACTGGATGCAATACTCCAGCTGCAACTGCACCAATGTTGAGTAAAGTGGGAGAATCATTTCTTTGGATTTACTGGAGATGCATTGATTGAAGCATGCTAGAGTTTTATTGGCCGTAGCATCTACTGTGTCGCATTGCCAGCTCATATTCATGCTGGGGTCTATTGTTACCCCCAGATCCCTTTCATTTGTAGTGCTGGTCAGGTTAGTGATGCCCAGCCTGTAGGTGTGCTGGGGGTTCTTCCTTCCCAGATGCAGCACTTTGCATTTCTCTACGTTGAACCTTATCTGGTTACGTTCTGCCCAACATGCCGGCCTGTCTAGGTCTGCTTGTATCTGCAACCTATCTGCGGGTGTGTCTGCACAACCCCATATCTTAGTGTTGTCCATGAACTTGGCCAGTGGGCTTTTCACTCCCTCATCCAGGTCGTTGATGAAGATATTGAACAGCACTGGGCCAAGTACTGACCCCTGGGGCATGCCGCTGCCGACATCTCGTCAGGACGACACCAATCCATTCATTTGGACTCTCTGTGTCCTATCCCGCAACCAGTTTCGCAGCCACTTGATGGTCCCCACAGTTGAGCCTGATATCCTCCAGTTTTCTGATCAGTACCTCATGGGTTACCAGGTCAAAGGCTTTCTGGAAGTCAAGGTATATGATGTCAACCACTTTTCTCTCATCCAGGTGATGAGTCACCTGATCATAGAAAGAAATGAGGTTGGCCAGACAAGACCTGCCCATGACGAAGCCATGCTGGCTGTCATTCAGTATCATACCATCTGCAAGTTTGTCACATATAGCCTCTTTGATGAATGTTTCTAGGATTTTCCCTGGAATAGAAGTTAAACTAATTGGCCTGTAGTTTCTCAGGTCTTCATGCTTCCCCTTCTTGTAGATGGGCACTACATTAGCCCTCTTCCAGTCCTCTGGGATTTCTCTAGAGGCCCATGATATTTGAAAGACCTTTGCCAGGGGCTCTGCGATTACTTTGGCCAACTTTTGCAGCACATTTGGGTGGAGTTCATCTGGTCCTGCTGATTTATATAAATCTAATTTCTTTATTTGATCGTACACCAGTTCTATGGCAATGGTGGGAATGGTGTGAATCCCTCCCTGCTCATTCTGTGCTCTACCGGGCATGTTGTTCCCCTTGGTCTTGTGAAAGACTGAGGCAAAGTAATTATTTAGGAGTTCCCTTTTTTCCTGAGTGGTATTGACCAGGTATCCTGAGGTATAGAGCAGTGGCCCCACACTCCCATTAGTTTTCCTATGATGGGGTGTGGGTGGGTGTGTGGTGGGGTGTGGTGGGTTTGTGTGTGTGTGTGTGTGTGTGTGTGTGTGGTGGGGTGTGGGGGTGGGTAAGTGTATGCTGTATGTGTGGTGTGTGTATGGTGGGGTGTGTGTGTGTGTGGTAGGATGTTTTTGTTTGTTTGTTTTTGCTTTGTTACTAAATTCAACTTCCTGAGTAAAGCAGCAAAGTCACCTGAGGAGACCCGATCAAATCAAAAAGGAAAGAGTAGAAGACTGATCTCTCCAAGCGTTTGCTGTCTTGTTATTTTTTGAATTTTCTACTAAATAATTTATGTAGAGCTTTACCTATAATATAGTTCATTGATGCAAGTAATTTTAGAGCTTTTTAGTAAAATAAATCTCTAGTGAGAAATATTCTTAGTTAATAATGAACATAAAAAAGACAGAAGTATTTTACCATCACCATAAATTGTGAGTTAATTTTATAGCTCTACTGAAGTGAAGATATTATTATAGCCCTCTGGCCCCAGGCCTGTCAACAGGCATGCCTTTCCAGTTGGAGGGCAAGGTGCCTGCTGTGATAAAATGGATGGTAATGCTACTCAGCTATGATACTGCTCTTCCTGTGCCTTAATTTTGAGCTCTTAAATTGATTGGAACTGAAAGCCATCCATGTGGGTCACTTCACATGTGGCCATATTGGCAATTTTCCTGTTGACTATAATCTTAGTCAGGTTTACACCCAGGTTCTGGACCATTCAGAACCAAGTGGAAATCTCATGTGAAAAACTTCCTCTTCCCCTGGCCCACCAAAAAACATCCAGTTCCCTTTAGCAGTTTCAGGATGTTCAGAGAAGCTTTTCAGTTTCATGGGGCTTTTTAGACTGTTAGAGCTGTGAGTTGCACAGACGGGGTCTATTCACAGGGAGATGGCACTAACTAAAACTGTTTGGGGGGCAAGGGAGGTTGGAGTTTTAAGTGTGCTCCCTCTCCTTCCCATGCACTGGCCTCTCTGATAATTCTTGGATCTGTGGCAGAGACCTCCTTGCATGAATGAGCTGGGGCTTTTATAGCTTTCTTACTACAGAGTTGTATGGTTCAAGATAGGGTGCACATTCTCATCCCAGCAACCTACATCTGCATGCCCAGGCAGGCTTTCTATAACTGGAAAGAGGAGGGAAATTTTATATTCAAAATCCCTAAACCTCAGACCCATCCTGATTTCAGGTGAATCCCATGTTGATTTGTCATGCAAATTTAGTGCTCATGTGTACCAAACAGAATTTCTGAACTCTGTGAGGTTTACTCATCATGTGAGGTACACAAGATGCTCTGATTATATGTGCTCAGTATGTGCTCTGTTATAGAACTTGAGATAAGGCATGAAAATATTACGATGGCCAAATACATAAATTCCTAAGAATGTATTGAAATGGTCTCTCATCTCTACAGATGGAAACTCACTATTTGGATCAAATGCTAATTAAACAGCTAATGGAACTTCATGCTAGCTCATGTTCAGCTTATTGTCTACTGTAAGCCCCAGGTCCTTTTCTGCAGAGCTGCTGCTCAGCCAGTCAGCCTGTACCGGTGCATGGGATTTTTCCTTCCTAAGTGCAGGACTTTGCACTTGTCCTTGTTAAACCTCATGAGATTCCTTTTGGCCCAATCCTCCAATTTGTCTAGGTCACTCTGAATCCTAGCCCTACCCTCCAGTATATCTACTACTCCCCCCAGCTTGGTGTCATCAGCAAGCTTGCTGAGGGGACACTCAATGCCATCTTCCAGGTTGATGATGAAGACATTGAACAAAACTGGCCCCAGGGCCGACTCCTGGGGCACTCCACTTGATGATGGCTCCCAACTAGACCTCGAACCATTGATTACTACTCTCTGAGCCTGATTCTCCAGACAGTTTTCTATCTACCTTCCAGTCCACTGATCCAGCCTATACTTCCTTAGCTTGCCTGGGAGAGCGTTGTGGGAGGCTGTATCAAAAGCCTTGCTAAAATCCAGGTACATCACATCCACCAGTCTCCCTGCATCCACAGAACCAGTAAACTCATCACAGAAGGCAACCAGGTTGGCCAGGTATGACTTGCCTGTGGTGAATCCATGCTGACTGTTCCTAATCACCTTCCTCTCCAGGTACTTAGAAATAAATTCCTTGAGGATCTGCTCCATGATTTTTCCAGGGATTGAGCTGAGGCTGACTGGTCTGTAGCTCCCTGGAGCCTCCTCCTTCCTTTTCTTAGATATGGGCACTATGTTTGCCATTCTCCAATCATCTGGGACCTCTCCTGATAGCCACAAGTTTTCAAAGATGATGGCCAGTGGCTCTGCAATCACATCAGCCAACTCCCTCAGGACCCTCAGATGCATCCCATCCAGGCCTATGGACTTGTACACATCCAGCTTTTCTAAGTAGTCCCTAACCTGTTCTTTCATCACTGAGGGCTGATCATCTCCTCCCCAAACTGTGCTCCCTGGTGCCGTAGTCTGGGAGCTGACCTTGCCTGTGAAGACTGAAGCAAAAAAGGCATTGAGCACTTGAGCGTTTTCTGCATCCTTGTAACAGTATGGTGTTTGTAGCCTCCTGGCTGCAGCCAGCCCCAGCTCTGGGTAGCTGCTGATAGCTATGGAGCCCAGGCTGCTCCCAGCAGGGCTGGCAGCCTCCCAGCTGGCAGCAGGTACCCAGAGCAGGGGCCAGATGCAGCTGGGAGGCTGCAAGCAGCTGCTGCTTCCCTGCCCCTGGCTCCAACATGTGCCGAGGCAAATGGCCTCACGTGCCATGCTTGGCATGTGTGCTGGGGGTTGCCAACCCCTGATATAATATATAAGCACAGCACAGCTGCAGTTGCTTCCTCAGCCTAACGAAGGGTATTTGTACCCAAAAACTTGCAAAGAATTTATCCAACTATTTAAGTTAGTAAATAAAAGATATCAGATTTATCCAAAGAACCTTGTCTGCCTATGTATAAATAATATATTAATTAATATCATATGAATAAGTGTTTATCTATAATAAATATAATAATTATATAATTATCATAAAATATAAATAACAATCATGAATAATAATTTGTAGTAATTAATATAATATATTAATCTATTAATTGTGTATGTGTGTGGGCATATATAAATAGTTCCATGCTTATAATTGTGCTCCTCCCACATGGAGCATGTTTTGTGAAATAAGTAGTCATATTCCCTCCTGCACTAGTTTCATGCTGTGTAGCAGCAGGCATTCACTCTAGCTCAACAAAAGTAAGGGAGGCTAAATACTAGTCCAGGCTTCTAATGACTGAAGGACCTGATCCAAATTTCATTGATGTTATAATGGAACAGCTCCCACTGACTTCAATGGATATTTCAGCATATCTCAACTATTTCAAAAACACAATTTACTGTGCAAACTTGATTCAAGTCTTAAAAAGGTAAATAGTTTGGTAAGTGTGTTTAGTGCTGTTTGCTTTTTTCTCTATCATTTTGAACTAGCTTCCATTAAAATAATGGCAAAAAAAAAATGCTAAGGAATTGCCCATTCTTGGAACCATTCTTGGAACCACAGGAACCATTCTTCACAATTCTCATCTTTGACTACACACGCTTGTCTGTGGTACGTGCCATGCAAAATCTTTCAGTAGATGGGTCTGCCTAGTGGTTAAACCAAGGCTATGACTCGAAACTCCTTGTTTTCCCATCTCTTCTGCTAATATTCCCCTTAACGTTTCACAGGATCATTAACCGCTCTGGATCAGCCTTTGTCTATATGCAAACTGTGTAGAATGGTGTCTTCAAAGGGGTTAAGATGATTTATTAATGTTTTTAAGATGCTTTGAGGTCTTCAAACATAAAGCAGTATAGAAATGAAAGCTGGAACCTTGATCATGCAATCAGATCTCAAGTCAGACTGAAGTTGTGCAAGCAATAGCCTGGCTGTGCAAAGCTCATTTTAGGATTCAGAACTATGTTATTATTACTGTAATTTAGAGCACCAATCTGTAAGTAAGTATATGGGTAACTGCAAGCCACATTAGCCTCATAATCATGGAATTTTTTAGTTTGGTAGCAGCCGTGTTAAAAATTGCATCATTTATGTCGATCCCTAAGCAAGACCGTAAACTGGTTTTATCACAGATTTTATACCACTTCATAATCTCTAACGCTTAGTGCCCATACTGCTTGGGTTGCAAATGCTGTAATTTGTCACCCTTATGGCTGCCACCAGCAGTAGGGTGAGAGCAGCAATTTTAATTTAAAAGTTTATATGCAAACATATTTTACAATTTATGCGTGACAAATGGTGCTCCTCACCCTGTGGGTTCCCATGCCGCCGCTTTGAACAAAATTGTTTCTTTTGCAAGTTTGAACCTTTATTGAAAAGCATACAAAAAATTAACACTGGTTTTACCCTTCAGTTTGTTACCTGAAAATGGAAGGAAACTTTCTTTCTTTCCTCCCAGCCATAGATGACATGGAAGTGTTGACAATAGGGAGGCACAGCCCCATGCCACCACTGCTCCCACTGCTACCCAGCACTGGCTCCAGTCAGGCTGCAGCCTTGCACCCCATCAGTGCAGAAATCTGTGGGGGGACTCATGTCCCTACCCATGCCATCCCACACATTGCCTATGCTCCCAGCCCCTACCTGGCTTTTTTGTTTAGGCCTACATCCCCCAAATGGATCAACCTGGGCATTTGTGAGCCTTTATATTGTGAACTCTTTGAGGCAGGAACTGACTGACCCTTGTGTTCTGCCGTGCCCAGCATAATCAGTTTCTAGGTATTAGTATTTTGCCAATAATGATAACCCTTGAGTAGAAATCATTGACATTTTAAATTATTTTTAAAGTATCAGGGCCCTTCTCCAATCATTCTAAGATAATATGTAACAGAAAAAAATCTAAAGCTGAAAATGAACTAATTACATTAACTATGAAACAGTGTGGAAAGTAACAAGAATACACTCATGTGACTAATCTAGTGCCAGGTATGAATTCAAACAGAACTCATGGTAGAGGTGATATCTTTTATTAGACCAACTAGATTTTTGCAAAAAAAATCTTTAATTGCCAGTTTTGGGGCACAAGCACCCTTCTTCAGGCATAGGAGAAAAGATTGTAAAAGTTCTCCCAGGTAGAAATGAAAGTTCATATTTCATGGGAGAGTTAAAGGTGTGGTAAAATATCCTGTTTGGCACGGTTCATTTTATATGCAGACTAGGGTCAGAGAAAAGTCAGAATAGTCTTTTTACCTCAAATTTGTTTGTTTCTCTTCATCATATTTCTCTGTATTGGGGCGGGCAATTATTTTGGGTGGAGGGCTGTTAATGAGTTTTGGTGAGCTGTTTAGGACCACATGGGTAGTCCTGCCCCTTGACAGTTGCCTCGCCCTCTTGTCACCATCTTGGAACTGGAAGTCCAAACCTTAGCCCCTGACTTTTGCCACCAGAAGTCCCTCATCTTCTGCCTCAGAAATATTCCTTTTGAGAGGGGGGGTTGCGATCTTAGAATGAGAGAAAAAAACAAATCATGCACTAAAAGTCAAACACCTACTATAACAGTTAAATTTTATTACCAAAAATATTTTTCTCATGATTTGTGTTTGCATTATATATACAGAGGTGATTGCATAACAACTCAAAAAAAATTCTTAGTCTTGTATATTGTGGGTGTGTTTCATAGTTTCTAAGGTCGGAAGGGACCTGAACAGATCATCTAGCCCGACCCCCTGCCCTGGGCAGGAACGAGTGCTGGGATCATAATAGCCCAACCAGATATCTATCCACCATCCTCTTGAAGACCCCCAAGGTAGGGGAGAGCACCACCTGCCTTGGGAGCCCATTCCAGAGCCTGGCAGCCCTAACTGTAAAGTAATGCCTCCTGATATCAAGCCTGAACCTACTCTCAATCAATTTGTGGCTGTTATTCCTTGTTATCCCAGGTGGTGCCCGGGGGAACAGAGCCTCACCTATTTTCCATTGGTCCCACTTGATGAATTTATAGATAGCCACCAGATCCCTTCTCAGTCTTCTCTTGTGGAGGCTGAATAGATTCAGGCCTGTTAGTCTATCGACTACGTGTGTGTATGATAGGGTGTGGTGGGGCGTGGTGGGTTTGTGGGGGTGGGTGGGTGTGTGTGTGGGGGGGGTAGGGGTGGATAGGTGTATGCTGTATGTGTGGTGTGTGTGTGGGGGGAGTGTATGGTGGTGTGTGTGTGTGTATGTGGTAGGATGTGTGTGGGTGTGGGGGTGGTGAGGGGGGTGTGGCTGTGGGAGTGTGAGGACCTGCCCCCTGAGACTCCCTCCATGGCACAGCAGCAGGCAGGGCACTCAGGGTGCAGGTACCTGGCAGGACACGGCTCTGGCCAGCGCTGCACATCACAGTGACAGGCACAGCCTCCACCAGGCAGTCTGTATTGCCAGGGCTGTGCTACAAAGGAGGGAAGCCCCAGGCCCCTTCCCCTGAAAAGGCAGGGAAGACAGCCGGCTCCAGCTCCTGGGTCTTACCTTTGGTGCTGTGCAGCCCCCATGGGGAAGGCAGAAGGCTCCAGCACATAGGGCATCCCTCCTGGCAGGGATGGAGCACCGGTGGGAGCACCAGCAATACAGACGGCTTGGTGGAGGCTGGCTGATGTGCAGCGCTGGCCAGAGTTGCACCCCATCAGGCACCTGCTACCTGCTTGCTGCTGCTGCCACCATCTGCTGAGGCTGCACACCATAGGGAGAGTGTGGGGGTCCTCACACCCCACCACCCGCCTTCACACCCACACGCTGCCCACCCAAGCTCTGTGCTACTGCTGCCCCCCTGGCCATGTGCTGTGCACTGCCGTCAGCCCCAGCCCACGCTCCACACTCTGTGCTCCCACCCAGATACATCCCACTCCTGCTGCTTCCCTACCTGCTGCCTGGAACCAGCAGGAGACCAGGGAAGCAGAACAGGTCCCTGGAGGCTGCAACAATGGCAATCCCGCATGGAAGCTGCCTGCTGGCTGGGTCAGGCCCTTCCTCCCACAAGGGTGAGAATGAGGCAATAGGGTATGTTTGAGGGGGTGTGTGCACATGGGTGCCTCACTCCCAACCTCGTGGGCAGAAGAGCTGGGTGGGGCACAAAATGTTTGTGGGTGCTGCAGGTGGGATGAAAGTTCTTGGCGGGCTGGATGCAACCTGTGGGCTGTATTTTGCCCACCCCTGCTCTATGTTATTCTCCCATTATCTCCCTTTTCCAAATCTTTCCTTGCCACACTCTCCTCCAACAACTTCTGTTATTTCACCTTTGTGTGTGTTGCTTTGCTCTTTTCCTTGGTGTAGAGGAGCAGGGGGAGTTATAGGAAGAAAATCCCTGCTCAATCCCTTCTCCTCAGCACCTGCAAGGTAAGCTGCCTCACCAGTGAGGGGACAAGTGGCAGGGGTGGCTGAAACAGGGAAGCTGGAGAGCTGGTCCTGATGCAGCAACCCCCGGAAGCCCCAAGGTAGGTCTGGGGGCATGAGGGGAATAAAACCCTTACCTTCAGAGCTCTACCAGGCTGAGGTGCAAGCCAGCCCAGAAGAGAAAGGATGGGCCACAGGGACGCTCGGGGCTGCACAGTGACTTGCACAGCTGTGTCCAGTCCCTTTAAAGTTCCCTCTGGAAAACAGTGTCCCCAGGAGAGAAAAACCCTATTTGGGTTAGAACAGCCCAGGCAGTTTATACCCTCAGGGGAAGAAACACCTGATTGCAGTACTTTCCAGGTCATGGGCAACTGGTGCCTCCTGGCTGCCGACTGCTGATGGGGAAGGAGGGGTGTACCCCAGTGGTTGATCGCTGCTGACAGCAGAAGTGCCAGCAGCAAACCGGAAGTGCTTCCATTGCTTCTTGGGGGGACACTGACCAGCGCTCCCCACTCTCCAGCTGGCGAGGGCTAATTTTAGGGGGGGCACATGCCCCACCTCCAACATGCCTCCTTGTGCCCCGCCTATGTGTCACCCATGTTTCAGGTGCTTTGCCTTAATACTTAACAGATGAACCACAGCTGGAGATCAGAAGTCGACTGTTACAGGCTGGGAGTATGTGGAGGAGAACCCAAAAGGATGCAGGAAGTGGTAAGAGTTTCAAAGTTGTTGTTGTTAGGGGCTAGAAGGGATCTTACAGATCATTGGGTCCAGCCCCCCTGCACTTGGACAGGAAAGACTGCTGGGATCAAATGACGCCAGCAAGATGGGCATCAAGATGCTTTCTGAAGATCACCAGGGTGGGTGGCTGTACCATCTCTGGGGGAGCCTGTTCCAAACCCTCGGCACTCTACTTGTAAAGAAGCTTTTCCTTATGTCTAGCCTGAAGTGATCTCCACTCAGTTTGCACCCATTATTTCTTGTCCTCACCCAGGCCCTGATGTATGCCCTTGATATACTTACAGGCTGCCACCAAATCCCTTCTAAGATTTCTCTTCTCCAGGCTGAACAGTCGCAAATTTTTCAGCCTCTCCTTGTGTGACTTGGTCTCCAAGCTTCTAATCATGTGCATGGCCCTCCTGTGGCCTCAAGCTTCTCCACATCCTTCCTGAAGTGTGGCGCCCAGAACTGAACAAAAAACTCCAGCTGTAGTCACACCAAGGACAAGTAGAGCAAGAGGATGGCATCCTTAGCCTTGCTTGAGATCCCTTAGTAGTTGCATGCCAGTGTTGATTAGCTCTGCCAGCTATGGCATTGCATTGGTGACTCATATTCATGTTGTTGTCTATCACAACACCCAGGTCTTGTTCAGATGTGGTGCTATCAAGGGTAGCACTGCCAAGCCTGTAAGTGTGTTGTGGATTATTTCTCTCCAGATGGAGCACTTTACATTTCTCTGTATTAAATGACATCTGATTGAGGTCCACTTACCTCACGAGCCTGTCCTCACAAGCCTGTATTGCCAGCATGTCTTTGAGCATGACAACACTCCCCCATAGTTCGGTGTCATCAGCGAACTTTGCTAGTGGGAGAGACCCTACACTGCAGAACAGCAGAGGCAAGGGGTGAGGGACACCCCTCCCCATATTTCTTTATTTTTGTGACTAGCAGACTGCAGAGCATTTCTGGAACTCAACCACTAAGGTACTGAGAGCAGCTCCTGTCTGTGATGCATTAACAGCAGGAGCCCTTATTATACTGGAGGACTGCGGTGGGAGTACTGGGGTTGGAGAAGCCCCCGTTATAGGCCTGTGAGGCTCTACTCCAGGCATAACTAATTATTTTGGGACTATTAAAGGCAGCCCTGATGGCAGAGCCAGTTTTTCTTCTCTGGGAGAGAATTCTTCATTAATACCATCAAGTCATGGCAGACAAGTATCCCAAGAAGGTAGCATACTCCTTAACAGGGTGTGTGGCGCTGGTCGAGCTGTAGACAAAGGAAGCCAACCACACTTGGATTGCTACTTTGACCCTATTTTAAGAGCAGTGTTATGTTGTAAGTGGCTGAAAGAGGTCACTTTCTAAAATTCCATCATGGAGCTGAGAGACAGACTGTGGTGACTTCCACTGGTGTAATGTAACAGAATAAGACAGTCTAACACAGGGGTGGGCAAAATACAGCCCATGGGCTGGATCTGGCCCACCAGGCAATTTCATCCAGCACCCACCAGTTAATTCTACTGCACCCAGCGCATGTGCCTCACTCCTACCTTCGTGTGTTGAAGAGCTTGGTCAGCATGCACAACGTACAGATGGGGTTGCTGCTGCCCCTGCTGCAGCCTCTGGGGGACCTGCTCAGCTTACCTGGCCTCCTGTCCCTGCTGCAGCACTCACTCTGGGCAGCGCATAGGGAAGCAGCAGAAGCAGGGAGGTGGAGGGAGAGGTGCAGCTGGGCACGAGTGCAGAGAGTGGGGCTGGGGCTGGCAGGAGGACAGATCCCATGTCCAGGGGGCAGTGGGCACAAGGAGCTCAGGTGGGGAAGGTGTGGAATTTGTGGGCTGTGTGGGGTTTGTGGACCCCTCACACCACTCCTTCCCATGGTGCACAGCTCCCAACACTGGTGGTGGCAGCAGCAGCAGCTGGCAGTGGGCCCTTGGGGCGCTCATGGCCTGCACAGGGGCTGCTGCCCAGTGGTGCGTGGCTCCAGCCAGTTCCAAGAGCTGCACATGGCAGCAAGGAGCAGAGCCAGGCTGGCCTACCTCCATCTCATAGGGCTCCCCGCAGTACACGTGCAGCTCCCAGGATTTGCTTGCCTCTGGGGAAGCCCTGCCCAATAGAGCTGGCGCTCTGGCTCTGCTCCCTGCTGCCAGGTACAGTTCCTGAGACTCCTCTGGAAGTGGTGATGAGCCCCACCCACTTCTTCATGGTGAAGTCCTGTCAGTGGCACATGGTGGTAGGAAGCGGGGCCAGGTCACCAGCTCCATTGGGTGGGGCTTCCCCCTGGTGGCATGCAAGTTCTGGGAGCTGCATATGCACTGTGGGGAGCCCTGCACAATAGAGGTGGGCCTGCCTGTCTCCACTCCTTGCTGCCACATACAGTTCCTGGAACTGGCTGAAGCTGTGCAGTGTTGGGCAGCAGTGTCTGCATGGGCCACAAGCACTCCGAGGGCCCGCCACCTGCTGCTGCTACCACCACCAGTGGCAGGGACTGTATACCATAGGGAGGAGTGTATGGGGGGGGTCCCCACACCCCTCCAGCCTCCCTCACACCCCACAAATCCCACACCCCCACACCTTACCTTCACAACCTCCCACATATACATACACCCTGCAACATGCCCTACATCCCCCCACACAGCTACACCCCTCACAAACCACATACACACCTAGACCCCACACACAAGGTAGCAACCCCCCCTCCCAAAAGGAGTACTTCCAGAGGTAAGGGGATGGACTTCCAGTGGCAAAGGTCAGGGGTTAGGGGCAGAACGCCCAGTCCCAAGATGGCAAACAGGAGGCAGGGCACCTCTCAAGGGGTGGGGCTACCCTTGTGGCCCTCAACAGCTCACCCGAACTCATTAAACAGCCCTCTAGCCAAAATAATTACCCACCCCTGGTCTAACATCATCTGTCTTCTCCATCATTGTGCACAGTACAAAATTCATTAGAACAAGGCCATTTTGGTCCAGCCTAAAAGAAACAAATTCAGTGTAGCTTTGTGCATTGAATACATAACAAAGTCTAGGCCATTCTCACTGTGCGCTGAGACATAGTGCAATAGTTGCCCCTGTCAAGGTAGAGCTAATCTATAGGGAATTCTGTCGTTAAAAGACTTGTCTAAGTACAAGAAGCTTTTATTGAAGTGAGGGTATTATTTCATTAAGTTCTAACCCCATTGAATAGTTACTGTAATAGTCAAAGTAAATCCTCAACCTCATCCCTTATACATTTTTTTGTAACTAAATTAATTAGCTCTTACCTATTTACAAGGATTGTTCACATTCTGGAAACTGGAAGGGCAGATTTGAAGATGGCTATAATATAATCCCAAAAATCCATAAGTACCTAAAAGTGAGGAGAGAGAATGTGGATGAGTTCTGACTTGCTTATAAACTTTGGTCAAAGGAAGCTTAGACTTTCACACACAGTGTAATTTGAGCAGTAGTGTTGCATCATGGGAAGGCAAATATGGACTATCCCAAGTGGTTCAGAGTGAATCATTAGAATCTCATTTGATGTCACCAAAAGGAATATTTTATTTTGTTTTTCCATTTCCACACATTTCTAAAAAAAGCAAATGACTAGATTTAGGCACAAAACCAGCAATGTCAGAAAGCTGCCCCTTCCTCCCTCCTGTTACCAAATTTGCCCGCTACTTTGGGGTGTGCTCATTTATTAAGGATAGTTTCTAGGATTGCAAGGGCAATCTGAAGGACTGAACCAGCGGTGTGTTAAGTAGGGCTGCAGAGGCAGTCTGAAGGATGGCACATGGGCCAACCACATAAGAATGTGAATGTATATGAGTTTCCCAGATAGGGGCAGAGTTTGGCCCAGTGTAAGGCAGAAGGCTGGTACCATGTAGAATAGGGAAGCACGAGTGGCCCAAAGTGGCTGCGTGGGGTCTGACCAGAGCAAGAGTAGGGAAGCCTGATGGCCTGAGAGGGACCGCTCATGGAGCAAGGCGGGTTGAGAGTGGCCCAGTATGTGAGAGTGGGGGGAGTGAAAGAGGCCGTGTAAGAGGGGGTGGTGCAAAAGTGGCTTGGTAAAGGGCGGAGTGCTAGGAAGAATGTTAGAGGCTCTGCAAGGGGCAGTTTGGCCTGGCCTGGCACTGGAGCTATTATCAATCTCTGATGCCATCTGCAAGGCATGGGACACAGTGTAGGGACAGTATGGAACTGTGTGTAATGCCCCTGGCATCCAGGCATTAAATGGGCAGCCTCCCACATTTTATACCAGTTTATTAAACAGCAAGTTGTGACAGGTGAGACTGGGCGGACTGCCCCATATAGACAGGTGGGCGAGCCAATGTTAGGATCCGGCCCTGAGCTGGCCCCCTGTCACAGGCACTCAGCTAAAGTGCAGGAGATTCAGTTTTAACATGCTCCCTGCCCTCTGGGGGTGTGAACCCATAACTCCCACCTTTCAAGAAAGCCCACAACCACCATATCGTTCTCAAGTGAATCACTCTCTCTCCCTCCTGTTGAAGCTGTTCTGCTTTATACAAAATAGTTAAATATGCATTGGACCAGAGAGGGAGGCAAAAGAAAGAACGATTCTCTAGTCAGGAGTTAAGGGCATTCCCATGGGACATACAGAATCCAGTACCTGCTCCAATAAATACATTAATATTTTATATAAATTAGAAAAAACTCCAACTGAAGAGACTGAGAAAGACCCCCATTGTGAGTATCCCTCAGCATGGTAGCTTGTACATGAAAAATGTAGGCTATGGGTTCAATACTCTGGGAAAGTGATTTGGACTTTGATCTCCCATATCTTGGGTGAGTGCTCAACTACTGGGTTATTGAGTTTCAACTGAAACTATTCTTTTTTGGCAAATAACTTTGCCTGGGGGTGGGAAGGGAATAATGCAGTCCTTGTCACAAAGGCCTGCCAAAAAGTAGAAGGCCAGACGGTAACAGGTGAAGTGCCTGAAGGGCACTGTGCTATCCCCTACAGGCCCTCTCATCCCTGCTAGGCTCTCTCTGTGCCTCGTCTCTCTGGGTCTTGTCCTGCCTTCTCTTGCTTGTCGCATCTTGATGGACCATTTATGAAAGGGATGCTGCCCCCAGAGACTGGCCAGCCCACGGTGCTCTCTCTCCTTCTGTGGTTGACTCGCTTGAATCAAGTGCTTAAGGGCTTATTGCATGGCTCCAATCTGTCCCTACATCATGCCCCACGCCTGTGGATGGTTTAAATCAGCAATCGGGTGGGACACTTGTACCTAAGTGTCCAGGTCACTTCAGACCTTCCTTCTCTTATTGAGGTTTCTGCCTTCCTGGCTTCTGCCCCTCTACTCTGGTGGGTCCCTTAGCCAAGGCCCACTGTTCTCTGCACCAGGTAATAGTCCCCTGTTCCCAGGTCTGCAAAGTGGCTTATCCTAACTCCTGGGTCTTTCAGGGACCCTGCTGCCAAGGGCTCAATTCCTCGTGGCTCTCAGGGCTGGCCACCCTGCCTGGTGCAGGTGTATATAGTCTGACCTGTCCACAGGGATGTTTCTTAACCCCTGCCCTGCTGGTTGCCTATGCCTAAGCTGCAAAGACCCTGATCTTGAAGGGGCCATGCCACCTTTCAGTACCAGGGCCAGGTTCCCTGTTAAGCAGACCCTTAGTTGGTGTAAGTCATTGCTACTCCTTGTTCTTCAGTAAATCTTATTTGGCAGCCAACAGACCCTCATGTTAAGTTGAAAGATTCAGAGTGCAGGCCCAATGGTATGAAAGCCATAATAGGATTGCATGATATCTGGGATTGCCAATGGATCACTGAACCTATGCAGCTTTCCTCCAGCTAAGGGTTCGGGCCTGAGTGACTGAGTCTGGTAACCAGTTTGGAATTCCACCTGCGCTGCTCATCCAGCTTCACCAAGGTGCCAGCAACCAAACTTTCCATAGAAGTAAAGGTCACAGTGGGATATTTGTTTTTGTCAAGCAAGTTTCATACTGGGTGGACACGTTTGGCTGCTTCATGATGTGATGATCCAAATATATGCAGACATGAACGTATTTTTTCCAACATGGAATTATTTAACTGCATGTAGTTGTGACATCCAGAAACCGGCACACAGATGCCTCTAGCACACTAGACCTGCATTTACTGAAAGACTCCACATCAATATACATATGCTAAACTATAATTAAACTAAGACACCTCAAAGAACTGTGGGAATAACAGGCTTCACTGACCACTGGATGACCTGATGAAAGACATGGTGAACAAAAGTGCTAATTCAAAGTAAGAAACAGTAGCTGAACAAGTTGGAGAGTAAAAGTTAGAACTCACTAGTAAAGCAGAGATAATAAGCAAGCTGTACTCAGCAGGGGTAATTCAGTAGGGAGTGAGCTAGAAAAGCCCAAACTCAGCAGGGACTTAGCTATAGGTGCCTGAACTTGGCAGTGGGGACCTGCAGCTGACAAAGAATGAGCTACAGGTCTGGACTTGGTAAAGAGACAAGTAAAAAGGCACATCTTGACAGAAAGAGAGAGAGAGTTAGCATGGAGTAGGGGCATCCTGAGCTTTTGCCACCAAACATGAATTTAAGTTTTTTCTTTCTGCATCACACCTGAGATCCAGGAGGCTGGCTGCAGGCAACTGCCTCTGAAAACACCCTGACCCAAGCAGCCTGAATACCAAGAGCGACAGCAGACTGGAGGCTGGTTGGGAACCCTCCCAATCCTCAAGCACTTCAAAAGTACAAGAAACATGAAACATTTGTCTGTCTTACACACAGATATGGAGCTGGTGCATAACTATGGACTAGCACAGGGGTGGGCCAGACTCCATTTCCCAGCAGCTCCTGCCTGCATCACTGTGGCTGGTTTCCACAGAGACCCCAGGAGCAGCAACGTAGTGAGTGCATGTGGAGCCAGAATTTCCATGCAGACCAACCCCAGCACCCTGGCTGGATGGGAAGCTGCTCCAGGGTCAGGGCTGGGATCTTGCAGCAGTGACAGTGGGACTGGAGCTGGGGAAGAGCCATGATCTACTGGCTGTACACCCCTGCCCAGGGTTTACAAGCAATGGATCACACCCAGCACACCCAGCTTACCCCTGAGGCAGCGCAAAGAAGGTGGCAGGAGTGTGGCTGTGTGTGCTGGCAGCCAGAGAAGGTAGCAAGGATGGTGCACAGGGCGCTGGAAGTCTGTGCAGGCTCGGGGAAGTGTTGGATCAGGTATCTATGAGCTGGGGCAGCATCCAGCCAGGTAGCAGCCTGCCTGGGCTTCCAGCACCCTGTGCACCATCCCCGCCACCTTCTCTGGCTAGCAAACCCAGCTGCCCTCCTGCCACCTTCCTGCGCTGCCCTAGATGTTGCCAGCCCATTCCCAGGTGGGCTTAGGTGTTCTGCTGGCCACAGGAGCCTGCTGAAGACAAAAGTGGTGAAGGGTCTGATCCTTTTTTTTTTTCCTCAGCAGAGCCTGCCCGCCTCTCCTGCAGCCAGGTGGCAAGCTGACGGCTGCATCATTGCAATTTGCTACATTGCAAACTAAACTACATCAGGATGTAGTTTAGTTTTCAATTATGAAAACTCATTTAAAACCCCCAGAACTCTTGCACTTGTACAGTGTGATGCCATTAAACCACACAAAGTGACATTTTTGTCATGTGTACGTGGTAATGACACCATGTGTACAAGCACCCTATGGTTTCATATAAGCATCAGTATTGTTTCTATTAACAAATCAGGAAGCCCTTTGGCAACATGATGCTATGGAATCCCATCCCCTTGAGGAGCACGATCACTTTAATGCTTATTTTATTGTTTGAACAGATCATTTGTTTGAAATCATGGAATTTTGAAAGGGTGTTTTACAAATGGTGTATTGTTTGCATCACAGATGTGAGAAATGCCACCTATTAGCCCATCTAGTCTATCTCATAGGATCAGGACATGAGGGCACAGGGCTGCCCTTTTAGTTTATGAATACGACCTGTATGTTTGGCCAATCACTATGAAGGAGATTTCCTGTCTGACTGTGGGCAACGCCACGCTGCACAATATCCATCATGTTAACATTCCTGAATGAACCACCTCTTATCCTTCCTGAAAGTATTCACATGCTGGAATAATGGTCTGCAATCAACCAGATGAAATTCAACCAGGAAAAGTGCAAAGTCCTGCACTTGGGATGAAATAACTGCATGCACAAATACAGACACCATCAGTGTAAGAACATGGCAGAGCACCCAGGGCAACTGCCCCAAACAAGGGCAGCAGTGACTTCTAGTTGCCACTGCCACCATGATCATTGATTGCAATTGCACAGCTGCAGCAAAAGCTATTTTTTCCATCCTTCCAACCCCTATCAGTGACTGGGGCAGTTGCCTCTGTCACTCAGCCCTAGTTACACTACTGCTGGCTAGGCTGCAGTACTGCAAAGGACAATAGACAATATGCCAAACTAAGCCAACAGTGTTCTCTCTCTGTGAAAAAGCCAACAGTATACCAGATTATATTAACAGGAGCATCACTTGCAAATAAAGGGAAGCAATTTTTCCATTCTGTTCAGCACTAGTGAGGCCTCACCTGGAGTACTGATCCAGTTTTGGGCTGTGATATGTTGTGAGTTCAGCAACAACACTCTGGACACCCCTGTGTTGAACTACAGTTATTTATTATTATAACTCTCTGGGCTTATATACAGGGTGGATCTTAACAATTACCCTCAGTACATGTATGCAGAATTTACACTTGCTCTGTCTCTGATTTGACCCAGTCCAGCCCTGTGGAGGGAGAGGAACCAAGAAAGCCTCTGGCTCCTCACGGCAGAGACAGTGGAGTCCCCAGCACTGCAAAACTGCCACAAGCAAACTGCAGTGCTGAACAGGAGGGCTTTGACTTTCAAGGGACAGTACAAGGAAAACACAATAAGACACAACAGGCTGCACAGCTGAAAAAAGATACAAGTAGATTGAAGAGAATCCAGCAGACAGTGACAAAAATAACCAGAGACCTGAGAAATGAATAGTGGATTGGGTCATGGACAGTCTGGTCTAGGGCTTAGGCCAGCAGAGAAGGGCCAGAGACAGAGGCAGAGTCTCAAACAGGCCCAGTCTAGGGTCAGGAAACAAATACCAAGTTACCAGATCCAGGATCTGGGTCCAAATCACAAGTTGAGTCAAAGCGCAAGAATCGGAGGCCCAATTAACAAATCCAAGGGAAAATCCAGAAACTGAAGTTCAGGAACAGAGCAAACAGGGTCAGAAAACCTCAGGTACTAGATCACAGAGGCTTATCAGGGCAAACCTTCAGCAAGAACTATTGACTAGCCTGCAGTCTGTTGCTACAGTTGGAGCTGAATAGGGAAAGCTACACTCCCAGCAGTTGATCTCCTAGGAGGCCCAGACAGTGGCCAGCTGGAGTTAGTAGCTAGGTTAGGACTGCCAGTCAAAGCTCCAGGCAAGTGTGGCCCACTAGGCAATTAGCCCAGGCTGAGCTGCCTGCCTCACCTCAGCCCCTGTTAGAGCACCTGACTGAAGGATAACCTTAGAGGGACGGCTGAAAGAACGAGGGTTATTCAGTTTGGAGAAGAGAAGGCTGAGGTAGGATTTGATAAAAGTCTTCAAATACCTGAAAGGTGACTATAGAGAGGATAGAAATGGACTTTTCTTTGTGACCATAAGGACAGCACTGGGAGCAATGGTCTTAGACTGCAGCAAGGGAAATTTAGGTTAGAGATTATGAGGAACTTTCTGTTAGGGTGGTTGTGCATTGGAATGAGCTACCTAGAGAAGTTATAGAAACGCCATCCTTGGAAAGTTTCAAGATCAGGTTGGACAACTTTCTTTTTCTCCTATTATCCTATGTTCTTTTCTCAAGGGAAGTCCAGCTCCATCCAGTATGTTCTGCTCAGGGTTCAGGCAGTTGCATGCCAGAGCTGACACTTGCTTCTCTTCAGGGAGTATTTTCAGTGTGTTGACATCGTAGTGTGAATTAGACAGCGTTCCAATGCATTCCCAAAATGTCGTGTCCCTGTGTCTTTCTCAACAGTTCCCCTTGCTCCCCCTGTTCCCTGGAAACTTTGTAGTATTATATAGCTCCTGGTTCAGTATTAAACCCTTCATTTTACTCACAGACTGCTCCAAACGCCGGCACAGCCCTGACTGCCAGTTAAGCCCTGCCTAAGCCAAAGACTTGCTCCCAATGTGCAGCTATCTGACCAAAGGAACCTTCACACATTCTGCTGAATGTCTGGGGGGAATATTCCAGCACCACAATTAAAACCACAGTAGCAGAAATAATAAGCAGTACAATAATTCGAGCCAACTTATTCAGCTGGGCATTCACAGGACTGGCTCACAATGCTAAGAACATATCAGACACCCCAAGCATGTGTACTGAAAGATGGCAAAGGGCCCAAATCATAGGTTCAGTAATGCTCCTGTGATGTGCCTCACCCTTCAACAAACTCAGAACAGCCTGGTCAGCAATCAGTTCTACCAGCTTACCTGGAAAATTTACTTATTTGAGGGCCTGCTCAGCAGTGATCCCTGGACTCTCCTCAAGAAGTGGAAGAGGAGGAGTGAAAGCTTCAGCCCAGTAAGTACTGCTTAACATGCACATTATTTTTTTAAGAAAATATTTTGCACAAAGGAGAGATTTCCTAGTAAATGGTCAAATACCAGCTGTTAGGGGAGGGATCTGGGGTTCCCTAGGGAACAATCATCTTCAGCTAAGGGTGTTAGCTTATTCAGCAGCTTGCATCACATGCGTCCCAAGATGGGTAAAACTGTAAATGCACTAGCTGAGAACTAAGTGTTTCATCCTATTGTCTTATCAATTTTAACTACACTTACTTGGCCACATACCTCTCAGGTCTTGTTATATAAGGAGAAAATATTTTTATCAATGCAGTGTCATCATTTTTAATACCACAGCGTTTATGGATTGCCATTTAAGTAAACTCATAAAAAGTGAGCTGTGACTTTGCCTGTGAGCCATCTCGGTCCCTTTCTACAGACATTTGTCACTCTTAAATCACCTGAAGTCAGTTCTGTCCTTGCAAAGTTCTTTTCCCTGAAGGCTACCTCATGGAAGAGGAATAATGTTTCTTGGCAGAGGGTCTACTGAGAATTCAGTTTCTGTGGAAATAAATTGCTAAATCCCTCAATGACTGATACTGGGTTTTAAGAGATGGGGAAGCAAGGTATTCCACAGCTATCAATCAAATAGCACTAATGTCAACAGCTCAATGGTTTTTTTTAGCTCTTTCCCGACTCCTGGCAGACAATGCTTGCAAATGTGTCACGCAGCAAGAATTCTACCCAGTTAGCGTTGGCCCATCTTCGTAATGGACTAGATGCTTACATTCACGGATCCTCTGTGCAGTCTGCAGGTCCTAAAGCATCTGCTTTGCAAAGACTGTAGGGACTCCTCCGCTGGCCTAGATGCCTCCTCTCATTTCTGTATGTGGGCCAGACCTCTTCCTTTTGTGAACTTTTCTTTTCTATACTCTCTCTCTCTCTGGAAAACCTACTTCCAAAGGATCAGCCTACAACTCTCCTCAATACAAAATCCCCCTTTCAACTGCCTGAGGTCTCCTTTTTATTCATGGCTTGTATATGGGCCTGGCCCCTAATTGGTTATTTGGGCTGCCTCAGATGCTGCTGGGTCTTAAAGATTCTTGGATTCTGATCCCCTTTCTCTGTTGTGTATATCCCATAAACTCCTCTGTGAGTTTTCCAACCTGGAAAAAATTAGAGAATGCAAATTGATAAAAGAGTCTGTGACCTGGACAGACAGTTCAATCTCTATTTTACATTAATGAACATTTTAGATTATTTAACTTAAAAGAGGGGGAAAGAACTTCCCAAACTGAGATCAGTTGTTGTCTTCCTAATGTTTTACCTGCTCCAGGAAGCCAAGCTGGGAAATGAAAAAGGAGAGTATATCAAAAGTAACAGAAAGTTGCAAACTGTGATCTTGTCACAAAAAAAAAAAATCTAGAGGGAATTTATTTCTGACATTTCTGTAATGTGTATATATATATATATATATATATATATAGTAGTGAATATACCCTTTTTTCTCTTCCTTTGGAGGCTCTTTAAGAGCTAAAGGTCCAGCCATCCCACACAGAAGCCTGAGAATACAGATATTGCTTTAGAGCAGGCATTTTTAACCTTTTTAAAGAAGTGTACCCCTTCTGGTGGCAGCAACTGGAACATGGAGTGGGAGGGAGGCAGGGGGGGCAGCTGGACGCAACGTGGGGGGGGCTTGCACATGGTGGTGGCACAGGGTGGTGGAAGGCAGTAGCGGCCACCACATGTGAGCTCCCTTGCCCCCTGTGCGTGTGCGGCTCGCAGAGGGCAGCAGCATGGGGTGGTGGGCGGTGGTGCTCCATCCCTGCCCACCCGCACATAACCCCTACCACTTTTCCAAGTGCCCCCAGGGGTATGCGTAACCCTGATTGACAACCCCTGCTTTAGAGAACCAAAAACTAAGCATGGCATGAACAATTGTGTTGGAGAAATCAAAACAAAGGTGCTAAATACAGGAAGCTACTGCAGGCATGAGAGAAGCAGGAGCAGAGAGCTTAAAGAACTCAGGGAATGGGAACCCTGGAAATGGAGCAGGATTAAGAACTCCTGTCTCAAAAGCTCTTCCCAGACACCAGCACCTGTAAGACCCTATGTAGGCACATGTCTGTGAGGGCTTCTGAGAAGGCCCCTAGTCAGTGTTCTGTACAGGATTAAGTCCCAGGGATGGTTCCTTTGTGGGCCATGGAGTTTCCAGCAATGATAAAAGTCTTTTACAATACAGGTCCATCAGCAAGTACGTTATCTGGAGCCCTGCAAGTCCCTTGCTCCTTCACCCCTCCAGTGCATTGTCATCATGGACAGACTAGTCAGAAAGCAAAGTGATTGGTGGTTCTCTGGGACTGAGCAGCACAGGCAGCTAGAGGGGGGCAAAGAATCCTCTTCTGACTCTATCCCCCAAGCAGCACAGCACCATATGAAGAAGATGAGGAGAAGGAAAAGGCAAATGAGAGACTCTGCAGACAACAGATCCCATCACCTGTGGGGCTTTCTGCATTTTTTCACAAGTGATTTTTCACAGGTTAAAGTTTTGCTTTGTCCTTTGGCCAGTAGTGTACCTGGGGAAGAGGACAAGCAGGGTACCAGCTCCATGCACCAACTTAGAGGGGCATCAGAATTGCACCTCCCCTGCAGAAGTCTTTCCTATAGCAGGTGCAGCCCTGGACAGCCTGGCCATAGTAATCAGGCAGGCAGGCACAGCCCTGAGGGTGGGCAACAGGGGAGGGAGTGAGCAGAATGGCACTCCCTGAGGAATCTCTGCCACCCCCTGAGGCACATCCCTGAACCAATACTGTATTGGGAAGGGAGGAGTAAAAGGGGCATCAGTGGAGACCCCAAGGAACCTGAGCCACAAGGCTTCTGAGAACCTGTTTCCCAGCTGCAGCAGCCCAAACCCACACAGCTACAGCAGCGGCCAGAGCAGTAGCAATACCTGAGTATGGACAGCTGGCACATATAAGACTCCATTCTTCCTCCCTCCTCATCACCCCTCCAGCTCTCCAATGGTCGGCATAATCCACCCCCAGCCTAGGTGCTGAAGGACTTTGCTATTCCTCTGCCTTTGGTTATTTGAATAGCCCCTTGTTTGAGAGTTAGAAAAGGCACATTCACTGCTTGTTAACAGTCAGCAAGACATACTGTAGTGTTCTAAAGTCCTTCCTTGCATCTCTCTAGGGGTTTAATACAACTCAGTATTTGTGTTAAACAATTGCCCACTTAATTGTAAGGAAATGGGAAGCTGCAGTTCTGCCAAGAGGTTTTATTAAAGTATGAAAAAGAGCACCAAGCAATCCACATATGCCAGTAAAATGGCACCCTATATCTCCCAACTAGCAAGCACAAAAAGTTATGTTTAAACTGACATTTTATTCGACAAATAAATCAACCCTTACTCAACATAATCCATAAAATTAATCAGGCATGATATAACCTATAGATTGGCAGTCCCTTGACCCCAGGAGTTTAACCAAAATAAGTACAACATCAACAGGGACTTTAAAATCCTGAAACAAATCAGTATAGTATGTCTCATATTATTTCACTGCCCTCAACACAGCACTTGTATTAGCAACTCATTGCTCTCTATAATATTCTCACGTGGCATGGACATGAGCATATATTGCAATGTCCCTTTAATAATCCTTGCCTGTCTTGAGCTAGGTCCCATATTGTTTATGGGCTTGGGGCTACTCAACTAGGTGAAAGAGTTCAATGTCCAAATTCCACTTCAATAAAAAATATGATCTTCTAGCTCACAGATAGTTTAAGCATGCCAAGCCACAATCATGTGTGATATTTGCAAAGTCTCCATCCAAGTGCAGAAAGCACCATCTTGACTTCACCTCACAAGTACTCACTCTATCACTATTATTCAATGCCTAAGAGTGTAATTGAATTATCTGTATGGTCCCATATTGTCTGGGTAACTCATGGCAGGAAAGACTAAGCAAGATGATGCAAACTTTTCAAGGGTGCCTGTACCCCACTGGTGACAGTCATAGAGCTACAAAAAAATAAGGCTCCCCAAGTAAGGCAAGATCACCTTTATCTAAACCATCTTACATATTTTAGTAGTGTTGGAGTGATGTTGTAGCCATGATCATCCAATAAATCTACAAGAGACAATGAACTATGTGGTTGGAATAGATCTAGACAAGGCTGCAAATGCAATGTATTCTTCTCCAGGTCAGAGGAAAAAGTGAAGATTAAACGGTTGGCAGGGCTGTAAAATCCGAGAAGAGAGAAATTCCCAGTGATAAGAGACAAGCAAATCACATTAGAAAGGGTAGTTTGATCAGTGGAAGATCAAGACCTTTCAAAAGGGAAGAGGATCATTATCATCTGTAGGGTGAAGAAAAATAATCAGGAATCAGGTAGATTATAGTATGCCATGAAATCAGTATCAGGACATGGCATACCCTGTTGTGGATAGCTAGATGGTGTTCAGCTAGACTGTGCAAGCGTGCGTGTGCCTCATGTCCTTGGAAGCCTGTCTGTGTGCACCTGGCTACTGCTTCCCCCTGGTTCCAGATTCAGTTAATATATTTGTTGTCTCCGTAAGGTGGCAACCTATAGGCATGTGTGTGTTACCAGTGGCCCCAAGGCAGGTTGGAAAGCCCACTCCCTGTAAACCAGCTATTATTTCAGGAATATTTCTTGTACCCACAGATGGACAACTTTCAAAATAGTATTGGAAATCCCTGCTGCCACCACCCCAATAGTTGACTTGCCAATGCCAAATTTGTTAGCTATAGACATGTAGTAGGCCAGGGCAGCCAGTTTTCAGTGGCGATAGTAACCGAAGTTTCTACTGGGTATGATTGTAGGCTGTGGACATAGCCATTAACTGACAGACCAAACAGACAGGTACAAACTTCAGAAGTAACAAAAGCCTAAGTTATGAATAATATGTCCTTAAGCTAGTATATAATCAATAACCTTATACAAAACCCATAAGAAGTAGCCTGTTCAAGTAGAATAAAAATATATTTGTCAAGGCTATTAGTATTTAGGCTAGGCCAAGGGCAAATAACTGCTTTTTTAAAAAATGTTTAATAGAAGTTAAAAGTAACAACTGATGTTTTTTGCCTTTTGATAAAAACTGAATTGTAGTCAGCTAGAATACTGTAGAAATTGTAATTTGTTATAATTAACTAAATATAGTAAAGCCAAAATAGGTTGTGTGTAGAAAATAAATGGGAGGGGGAGTTAAAGGAGTTCTGTGTGTGTGAATCCAGGAATACAGGGGAAAAGAAGGAAACCACCATTGTCAGACTTGGGCATTTTCAAGGGATTTATGCTAAGCTTCAGAAGTGTAACTAAAGCAAAACACCCGAAAACCTAAATCAGAGTAAACCTTTGCAGGCATTACAACTAGCCTGGTGAGCAAAGTAAAAGAAACAGGATGTGGCAAGTAGTATTCCCAGATGGTAACATGGCAAGTAGCATTGCCATGCAGCGAGGGAAAGAGATAAGAAGTCCTCTCTTCCAGAATTGTAATTTTTCAAGGACATAGCCTCAGCCAACTGGCATCTTTCAAGCCCATAGAAAAACTGGTTCAGTCCAGTTTCCAAAGTCTCAATGAGCCAAAGAAATTTGAAAAAAAAGATTGTGTGTGTGTGTGTGTGTGTGTGTGTGTACATACATACATATAAATGTGATATGTGTTTGTTTTAATTTAATAACTATTTTTATTTTTCATTATATATTATTTATAAATAAATAAAGTGTGTAAATGGGGGCTTGGGGGATAGTGTTTGGAGACTTCAGTCGATTCAAGTCAACCTGCTGACAGTCTGTATGCCAGCCTCCTTCTCCCTCCTAGGAAAGTACTGTTGCATTGTACTGTTTTGGGTAGCTAGATACACACTGAGATTGCTGCTTCTTGTGCTTTATGGTTTAAACAATAAAAGATTGGGCTGTAGATCTGTTTCTTGGTTTTTTATCTGATTTGGGTGATGGTAATACCCTATCTGCTAAGAAGGAATGGAAGATCGCTGGGAAGTATAATTGTATCTTGATTTGGTAGGCAAATAAGGTAATCGTTAAAGGAATTGTAACTGCCCCTAAATTCTGTGTCTAAGCTTGTAAAAGAGGTTCTGATCATATGTGGGCTGTAGTCTTATCTCTTTAAAGATTGAACAGTCCCAGGTTTTTGGCCACATCATAATGTCAGAGAGCTGGAACGAGCTCCTTGCCAGGTCCATGAAGATCTCCTTCCCCATGTAGAAGTTTCAGAGTAACTGGAAAATGATATAGTATCTAAAAAATTATATGGCTCCACAGTGCTGTCCTACTACAGAAACACATGGGGAGAAGGTGGCAATTTCAGCATTCATCACGCCTTCCGAATCTGTCCTGTATGCTTCCTCTCTTCCTTCTGTGTCTAGGACACTGGCATATTTCTGTAATGCCTGAAAGGCCTGTCAGAGACACTCTGAATGATCGGCCCTCATCACAGACAGTTGGGCTGCAATCAGGAGGAGCTCCTCCAATGGATCCATTCAAGCATATGAAACTGAGACGTGTGCTGGGACTCTAAACTTCCATGTGAGAGCAAGCTAAAATCGTTCTGTGCAGGGGATGCATTCTCATGATCCCGCGAATGGCGAAATCCGCGAATAAGGCACTGCGTTCATGAAGTGGTGGGAGCCCGGGAGCGCGGCGGGAGCCTGGCAGCAGCAGGCTGCTGCTTTATATGCTTTATAAGCGTATAAAGCATATTTAAAATGCGGGTTCAGCATTCGCGAATATTTGAAACTGTGAATGCCGAACCTGCGAATAGTGAGAGTTTCCTGTACTGGCCTTTGGTGGGCAGAGTACTTGCATTTAAGCAGGTCACCTACCAGCTTCCTTATTGAGACCAGTCAGCATTGTGTCCAGGGTTACCAGCCAATCTGTTTTATAGCACACAGCCTTGTCCTCACAGTAAAAGTAAAGCAACATATCAAGCCAGTGTGCTAGAGAGAGAGAGAGAGAGAGGCATTTCATTTAATTGTGGAAAATGTTGATTTGGGGGTTTTAAAATCAGATAATTTGGGATTTCTTAACAGAGAAGCTGGGATTTTTAAACAGAGAAAACCAGGATCCTTGCTCATGTAGCCTGGGTATATATGGGTTTGTATTCCCCTTTCCAATTGAGGGAATTATTGGCAGGGCAGTGTGCTGTGGAGGGACACAGCAGCCCAGCAGCCGCTTCCGTCCCCTATAGAGTCAGGCCCAGTCAATCAATTACATAACTATATACAAATTTATTATTATCACAAAACCATTAAAGGGCAAGGACATAGATTATATATATGTACAAATTTACAAAACAATAAACCCTATACCATAGATAGATAGATAGATAGATGCACCCTATTATTATTCAGAAATACAAATGAACAATAGAACAACCCAGAACAGAGGATATTGATCAGGCAACCTTATAACTCTACAAATATACAAACTATTACTTCAGCTTATTCACATAAACTATAAGGCACAGTCTACAAATATAACAAGCCATCCTTAGACTACATTGGGTGCCCTCCAGGGCAGGGGTCCCACTCCCAAGGTACCACTACAGGAAAGGAGGTGGGGGGAAAGAAAAGGAGAGGGAGACCCCAAAGACTCCTAAGCCCCCACTGTCACCCAGGAGTGGCCCACGTGGTGCCCCTTTACAACCCTGGGGGTCCCTCCCCTGTGGGGACCCTCTCTCCAGGGTAACTTCCTACTCCACAGTCCCAGTGGGTTGCCTCATGTTCTCCAGGTCAAGCTCTGTTCCCCACCGGACTTTCCTGCCGCCTGACTCTGCTGCCACCAGCCTGGCTTAGGGCCATATGCACCGCTGTGTATAGTGGGCGTGCTAGTGGTTGGAGTTCCAGGCAGCCTTGTGCAGCACTGGGGCTCGGTGCTGCTCCCCGACCCTCTGTGCAGCGTCATCTGCACTGAGCTGCTGACCCATGCCAGCAGCTGTAGACCCGGGCCACCTCAAGCAGCTCCCAGGATCTGTCACCCTCTGTGCAGCACTTCCTGCACCAAGCTCCTGGCCTTGTGTGGAGGTTGTGGACCTGAGCTGCCCAAGTGGCTCCAAAGATCCTGCTCTGTGCACTGTGTCTCTGGCCACACACAAAAGATTGCAGACCTGAACCACCTCATGCAGCTCCCAGGGTCTGGATGCCATGCACTGTGCTGCACAGCGAGAGCCTAACCACTGGAGCCATCCACAGGTCCCTGCCGATGGAAGTCTTCAGGAGCTCTTCCCAGTTATGGCTTCGTCCTGCTGAGCAGCTCTCTTCAGATCTTCTAAGCCCCATTCTCTCTTCTCCATCCCTGATGCATCTCCTTCATGCTGGGCACCCAGCTCCTTTTATACTCTCCAGGGCTCTGCCCCTGAAGTCTTCCAGACCTGACTGTGTTGCAGTCTACAATCAGGTCCAGGGGAGCTCCTCTCCCCCTCCCCTCAGGAAAGGGGCGTGACTTCACTTCTATTGCTGCCTCCTGATTGGTGGATGGGCTCCACCAATCAAAACAGCAGAATCTCAAGTATGGGACTCAACCCAAGCTTCGAAAGGTAAGCCTGCTACACTCATTAGTAACAGCCAGCCTTCCAGCCCTCCAGCCAAGCTGCCTACCTGCAGCTGGTGCTCCAGCCCCTGAAGTTGGTACTTTCAGCCACTAAAGCCTCTATAAATGTCCAGAGTTCTTTAGAGAAATCACACAATTTTGGGAGCATCTTCAATTATGAAAGCCAAGAAGCTTGCCTGTCTGTGTTCTTCCCATTGCCTCTGAGGAGATCCTTCAGAGGAAAAGGCAGAGGTGTAACACAGGTGGACACCTGGGGGATTGCCACCACATCACCAGCACAATTATACAGCTGCAGTAGCAGTGGTTTCCCCCACCCCACCCTAAACTGATGCCCAGCGCAGCTCCCCCAGTTGACCTGCCCTAGTCACATCACTGGGAAAAAGTGGAATTTCAAGTAGAAATTCTGCCTTGAATGAGATATTTTAGCCCTTTTTGATACATTTAGCAAAATGAATTTAAAATGTGCCCATTCTATGAACTTCTTAAAATGCCTCAAGTGTAATAAAGGGGTTAATAAGTCACCTTCTCCTCTGCATTTAGACATTAGTTTTTAATGCTAAAAGTTAAATTTTACAGTTATATACATTTTATATAAACCGATTTTTATGGTCTAGACTGCTGTATTTATGAATCATCCTCAGATCCTTCAGCTATTTGAGTCTATAAAGAAAATTAAAATGTTATTTGGTACTAAAATAGTTTGCTTTTTTAAAAAGCAACATAAAATGAATTAATTCCAGGGTGCTGTTAAAATTCTTCCCTCTGCCGCAGAAACATTTAAAATAATAAAAACTTGAAGTGACAGGTAATCAAACAAATGGGCATGGGTACTTACTGCAAAGGTAACCCCGGGCAATAAAACTGGCACAAGATTAAACATCTGCAGGATGTCTGGGTATTGAAGTAGAGACACCCCACACTTTCTAGACATTCCTTTTTTTCCTGTATTTCCCAAAAGACACAAAGTGGGACTTCAAAACTTAATACATATAGCATTTACCTCACACCCTCACTTGAGCTTTCCTGTAATTTTCAAACAATGCCGTGTATTCTGCTACCAAATTGGACCTAGAAACTTATACAGCTTATCCATAATGCTGTTGCCAGAATCATTTATGGAATATATATTTCATCTTTGGAGTTGATGTCTTGAAACAGATTTTATTATTCTGGGCTTACAAGCAATGTTCGGTACCTTGAATTTGGAAGCTGCTGAAAATTCATTTTCATTTCTCTGCATTTCCATGTTTAAATCTACTGGAGCTTTGGCAAATGGGTGGTTCTGGGAATGGATCTCCTTCTAGAAACACAAAAGAGGAGAAGCATCTTATTAGAAGAAGATAATCATCAGAGTAAATTACTGCATGACTCTTTCCAGAACAAACAGATAAATTTGTGTAGAAAGATAAAAGTAAGATAAAACCCTAAGATTCATTAGGAAATAAACACTTCTCAACCAATGCTCAAGTGTGGTGCTGTTTTTACTGGATATAATGCAGGCAAAGAATCCCTCACCAGTGACGTAACCATGGATATATACTAATTGGCCACTTAAATAGATACAAAAAGAAAGCAAAAATAAATGATAATCGAGAAGAGTATAATGTCATGAAATATGTCAGCTGAAACACACAAGAGGGTGCAAATGTATTAGTTAATACAGGCTCAGTTCTGCTAAAGTCCTGGACTCACAATCTAGCAAAATGTAAGTACATGCTTAATTTCAAGCATCAGAATAGTGCCATTGAGATAATGCTTAAAGCAGGTTTTAAAATGCTTTGCTAGTATGGGGCCATAGTGCTCTGTACCCAGCAAGACTGAATCTTATATTCACAACTTAAGCTGCATACAAATATTTGGGGAGGTTAGATCATGTTAAAAATGCCCCCCCGATCTAACGTATTTCTCCCAGGCACAGACCTTGCACTAGTTAGGTAGATCTACATGAGAACTGTACAGAAGTTCAGGACAGTTAGATCAGTCTAAAAATGGCTAACCTGATTTAAGTTAAGTGCATCTTCAAGGTAGTTTAACTTAGATCGGGTTCGGCAAGACTGATCCAACTAAGCTTCTGTACAGTTCCCAGCATAGCCCCAGGGCTGGAAAAGCCTAGCAGCTGTCCCCAGCCCTGGGGCTGTACTCTTCCTTCCCCTTCCCTGACACTGGGCTATTTTTAACCCCCCAGACCCAGGTGGATAACCCCGCCATGGACTAGCCAGTCTCCCAGCCCACCAAACCTACCATCCTGCAACCTGGTACCAGTTTTATCAGCACTTGTTGAGGCCAGGAACTGAAGAAGTAAGTCAGGGTGGGAGGAGGGGCAGGTTCACTGGAGGGGTTGTTTGTCTGGGGGTTGGAGGGTTTTGGAGGCTCTATCCAGAGCCTGCTTGCCCTCTGATCCCCCTAGTGCCCCTGCTAGCCTCCCCAATCCTGACTTACCAAGAGAAGGGGGCCTGTCGAAGCAGCTTCTGTGCTTATGTATAGGTGCCCACATAATCCAGTGCCGTGCAACTGAAAGCAATCATGTATTCAAGGATTTCCAAAAAATCACTACTTCAAACCAAAATTCCCACTACAAAAATGACAGGAGCCACAGGCAGTATGACCCAGGGGAAGCCCGGCTGGCTCCCTGAACAGCAGGGCCCACCCAGCCCTGTCCCCCTATCTGGAAGCCCCAGCGGGGGCTTCTGGCCTAGGACTACGTGTCTGCCCTGGCACAGGAACCTCAGCTAAGGGGACGGGGTGGGATTTGGACCCTGGGCAGGGAAGGAGCCCGGGGAAAAGCAGCCTGGGAAAAAGCTGAGTGCAGGTAAAAGTGGCCCCTTGCCCGCCCCATGGCCTGTGCTTCCTGCTGCAGCTGCCTGCAGCCTATGCGGGGCTGTCCTCAGCAGACACAGGCAGCCTCAGACCGGCTGCAAACGGGTGCCATGGAAGGGACC
>NW_005842801.1:326189-330755 GCF_000455745.1 Alligator sinensis
TGGGGTTGGTTTTCCCTTTTCCAATTGAGGGAATTATTGGCAGGGCAGTGTGCTGTGGAGGGACACAGCAGCCCAGCAGCCGCTTCCGTCCCCTATAGAGTCAGGCCCAGTCAATCAATTACATAACTATATACAAATTTATTATTATCACAAAACCATTAAAGGGCAAGGACATAGATTATATATATGTACAAATTTACAAAACAATAAACCCTATACCATAGATAGATAGATAGATAGATGCACCCTATTATTATTCAGAAATACAAATGAACAATAGAACAACCCAGAACAGAGGATATTGATCAGGCAACCTTATAACTCTACAAATATACAAACTATTACTTCAGCTTATTCACATAAACTATAAGGCACAGTCTACAAATATAACAAGCAATCCTTAGACTACATTGGGTGCCCTCCAGGGCAGGGGTCCCACTCCCAAGGTACCACTACAGGAAAGGAGGTGGGGGGAAAGAAAAGGAGAGGGAGACCCCAAAGACTCCTAAGCCCCCACTGTCACCCAGGAGTGGCCCACGTGGTGCCCCTTTACAACCCTGGGGGTCCCTCCCCTGTGGGGACCCTCTCTCCAGGGTAACTTCCTACTCCACAGTCCCAGTGGGTTGCCTCATGTTCTCCAGGTCAAGCTCTGTTCCCCACCGGACTTTCCTGCCGCCTGACTCTGCTGCCACCAGCCTGGCTTAGGGCCATATGCACCGCTGTGTATAGTGGGCGTGCTAGTGGTTGGAGTTCCAGGCAGCCTTGTGCAGCACTGGGGCTCGGTGCTGCTCCCCGACCCTCTGTGCAGCGTCATCTGCACTGAGCTGCTGACCCATGCCAGCAGCTGTAGACCCGGGCCACCTCAAGCAGCTCCCAGGATCTGTCACCCTCTGTGCAGCACTTCCTGCACCAAGCTCCTGGCCTTGTGTGGAGGTTGTGGACCTGAGCTGCCCAAGTGGCTCCAAAGATCCTGCTCTGTGCACTGTGTCTCTGGCCACACACAAAAGATTGCAGACCTGAACCACCTCATGCAGCTCCCAGGGTCTGGATGCCATGCACTGTGCTGCACAGCGAGAGCCTAACCACTGGAGCCATCCACAGGTCCCTGCCGATGGAAGTCTTCAGGAGCTCTTCCCAGTTATGGCTTCGTCCTGCTGAGCAGCTCTCTTCAGATCTTCTAAGCCCCATTCTCTCTTCTCCATCCCTGATGCATCTCCTTCATGCTGGGCACCCAGCTCCTTTTATACTCTCCAGGGCTCTGCCCCTGAAGTCTTCCAGACCTGACTGTGTTGCAGTCTACAATCAGGTCCAGGGGAGCTCCTCTCCCCCTCCCCTCAGGAAAGGGGCGTGACTTCACTTCTATTGCTGCCTCCTGATTGGTGGATGGGCTCCACCAATCAAAACAGCAGAATCTCAAGTATGGGACTCAACCCAAGCTTCGAAAGGTAAGCCTGCTACACTCATTAGTAACAGCCAGCCTTCCAGCCCTCCAGCCAAGCTGCCTACCTGCAGCTGGTGCTCCAGCCCCTGAAGTTGGTACTTTCAGCCACTAAAGCCTCTATAAATGTCCAGAGTTCTTTAGAGAAATCACACAATTTTGGGAGCATCTTCAATTATGAAAGCCAAGAAGCTTGCCTGTCTGTGTTCTTCCCATTGCCTCTGAGGAGATCCTTCAGAGGAAAAGGCAGAGGTGTAACACAGGTGGACACCTGGGGGATTGCCACCACATCACCAGCACAATTATACAGCTGCAGTAGCAGTGGTTTCCCCCACCCCACCCTAAACTGATGCCCAGCGCAGCTCCCCCAGTTGACCTGCCCTAGTCACATCACTGGGAAAAAGTGGAATTTCAAGTAGAAATTCTGCCTTGAATGAGATATTTTAGCCCTTTTTGATACATTTAGCAAAATGAATTTAAAATGTGCCCATTCTATGAACTTCTTAAAATGCCTCAAGTGTAATAAAGGGGTTAATAAGTCACCTTCTCCTCTGCATTTAGACATTAGTTTTTAATGCTAAAAGTTAAATTTTACAGTTATATACATTTTATATAAACCGATTTTTATGGTCTAGACTGCTGTATTTATGAATCATCCTCAGATCCTTCAGCTATTTGAGTCTATAAAGAAAATTAAAATGTTATTTGGTACTAAAATAGTTTGCTTTTTTAAAAAGCAACATAAAATGAATTAATTCCAGGGTGCTGTTAAAATTCTTCCCTCTGCCGCAGAAACATTTAAAATAATAAAAACTTGAAGTGACAGGTAATCAAACAAATGGGCATGGGTACTTACTGCAAAGGTAACCCCGGGCAATAAAACTGGCACAAGATTAAACATCTGCAGGATGTCTGGGTATTGAAGTAGAGACACCCCACACTTTCTAGACATTCCTTTTTTTCCTGTATTTCCCAAAAGACACAAAGTGGGACTTCAAAACTTAATACATATAGCATTTACCTCACACCCTCACTTGAGCTTTCCTGTAATTTTCAAACAATGCCGTGTATTCTGCTACCAAATTGGACCTAGAAACTTATACAGCTTATCCATAATGCTGTTGCCAGAATCATTTATGGAATATATATTTCATCTTTGGAGTTGATGTCTTGAAACAGATTTTATTATTCTGGGCTTACAAGCAATGTTCGGTACCTTGAATTTGGAAGCTGCTGAAAATTCATTTTCATTTCTCTGCATTTCCATGTTTAAATCTACTGGAGCTTTGGCAAATGGGTGGTTCTGGGAATGGATCTCCTTCTAGAAACACAAAAGAGGAGAAGCATCTTATTAGAAGAAGATAATCATCAGAGTAAATTACTGCATGACTCTTTCCAGAACAAACAGATAAATTTGTGTAGAAAGATAAAAGTAAGATAAAACCCTAAGATTCATTAGGAAATAAACACTTCTCAACCAATGCTCAAGTGTGGTGCTGTTTTTACTGGATATAATGCAGGCAAAGAATCCCTCACCAGTGACGTAACCATGGATATATACTAATTGGCCACTTAAATAGATACAAAAAGAAAGCAAAAATAAATGATAATCGAGAAGAGTATAATGTCATGAAATATGTCAGCTGAAACACACAAGAGGGTGCAAATGTATTAGTTAATACAGGCTCAGTTCTGCTAAAGTCCTGGACTCACAATCTAGCAAAATGTAAGTACATGCTTAATTTCAAGCATCAGAATAGTGCCATTGAGATAATGCTTAAAGCAGGTTTTAAAATGCTTTGCTAGTATGGGGCCATAGTGCTCTGTACCCAGCAAGACTGAATCTTATATTCACAACTTAAGCTGCATACAAATATTTGGGGAGGTTAGATCATGTTAAAAATGCCCCCCCGATCTAACGTATTTCTCCCAGGCACAGACCTTGCACTAGTTAGGTAGATCTACATGAGAACTGTACAGAAGTTCAGGACAGTTAGATCAGTCTAAAAATGGCTAACCTGATTTAAGTTAAGTGCATCTTCAAGGTAGTTTAACTTAGATCGGGTTCGGCAAGACTGATCCAACTAAGCTTCTGTACAGTTCCCAGCATAGCCCCAGGGCTGGAAAAGCCTAGCAGCTGTCCCCAGCCCTGGGGCTGTACTCTTCCTTCCCCTTCCCTGACACTGGGCTATTTTTAACCCCCCAGACCCAGGTGGATAACCCCGCCATGGACTAGCCAGTCTCCCAGCCCACCAAACCTACCATCCTGCAACCTGGTACCAGTTTTATCAGCACTTGTTGAGGCCAGGAACTGAAGAAGTAAGTCAGGGTGGGAGGAGGGGCAGGTTCACTGGAGGGGTTGTTTGTCTGGGGGTTGGAGGGTTTTGGAGGCTCTATCCAGAGCCTGCTTGCCCTCTGATCCCCCTAGTGCCCCTGCTAGCCTCCCCAATCCTGACTTACCAAGAGAAGGGGGCCTGTCGAAGCAGCTTCTGTGCTTATGTATAGGTGCCCACATAATCCAGTGCCGTGCAACTGAAAGCAATCATGTATTCAAGGATTTCCAAAAAATCACTACTTCAAACCAAAATTCCCACTACAAAAATGACAGGAGCCACAGGCAGTATGACCCAGGGGAAGCCCGGCTGGCTCCCTGAACAGCAGGGCCCACCCAGCCCTGTCCCCCTATCTGGAAGCCCCAGCGGGGGCTTCTGGCCTAGGACTACGTGTCTGCCCTGGCACAGGAACCTCAGCTAAGGGGACGGGGTGGGATTTGGACCCTGGGCAGGGAAGGAGCCCGGGGAAAAGCAGCCTGGGAAAAAGCTGAGTGCAGGTAAAAGTGGCCCCTTGCCCGCCCCATGGCCTGTGCTTCCTGCTGCAGCTGCCTGCAGCCTATGCGGGGCTGTCCTCAGCAGACACAGGCAGCCTCAGACCGGCTGCAAACGGGTGCCATGGAAGGGACCGCCTGGAGCTTGCGCACTGGGCAGCACAGAGGTGGCAGTGACAAACACTGCCCAGCGTGCCAAGTGGGGGGGCTGCAGCTGCTGCCACCGCAGCGCAGCCCCAATGGGCGAGCCCGGAGCTGGCACGGGGCCCAAGCTGGCAGCAGGGGCGGGTTACAAAGGGGTGGC
>NW_005842801.1:330765-336379 GCF_000455745.1 Alligator sinensis
GTGGCTCCTCTCCTGCCCCTTGGCCACTGCCCCACGCTGCAGCTACTCACAGCCTGCCTGGGCTGTGCCTGCTCAGGACAGCCCTGCATGGGCTGTGAGCAGCTGCAGCAGGGAGCGTGGGCCATGGGGTGGGTGAGGGGCCGCTTTTCCTGTGCTCAGCACCAGCTCCTTCCCTGCCAGGGAGCACAGGGTCAGGGCTGCATGCTTCCCCCACCTGCACCATGGGGTTGGCGGGGCACTGGGAGTGAGAGGGCACGGGAGCATGAGGCCCGCACCGGTGTCCCGGGCCCGGTGCCAATGGGGCCCAGAGTAGGGCAGCATGGGTACAGGGTCCCGGCTGGCAGGGGCTCTATGAAGCTGAGCTAGCTCCCCACTCTCCCTGCTGGTGCAGCCCAGCCCGGCTCCGCAGACCCCTGCCAGCCTGCACTCTGCTCTGGGCCCCACCAGCGCTGGCCCTGAGATATTGGTCCGAAGACATTAGGACATTGGTCCCAAGATGGTGACCAGGGGGCGGGGCACCTGTCAAGGGGCAGAGCTACCCATGCGGCCCTCGACAGCTTGTCAAAACTGGGTAAGCGGCCCTCTGCCCGAAATAATTGCCTGCCCCTGCACTAAAGGGACAGGAAAGTAATTGGTTACTTTATGCTCAGAGGTTCCTAGGAGGAGGACATATGCTTCACACCATAAAGGAAGGCAAAAACCCTCACAGTCTTTGCCAGTTTGACCTAGAGGAATTCCTTTCATGATTAGTATGACCCTGAGTGGAAGAGGAAGATCTTCTTACTAGGAACCTCTAAGTTTTCCAAGTCCCAGTAACAGTCCACTCAAATCCTTCCAGCCTTAGTTCTGGCAAACATGCCACTGCTTCAGAGGAAAGGAAAAAAGATCTCCCCAGAAGCCAGCAGCATTCATGAGAGTAAAATTACTTTTTGGCCCCTACAGGTGACCAGGAACGGTGTCTTTACACTTGCTGGAAAGAAGGGTGGAGGGCTTTAATTAGAACAGCTCTTGGGAGCCGCTGATTAGCATGTTCCAGCAGTCTTGATTAATCGAATCTGCTCCAATGCACTGTAATTACAGCACCTCAGAGCAGATGTCCTGCATGTCTACAGGCACCCTACAAGTCCTGAAGTATGGGATTACTAGGCAACAGCCATAGCGTATGAAAGATACCACACATGTCTAGAGGCTATTTGCATTTAAAGTTTTAGGTGATTATGTCTTTAAAATAATAATAATAACAAATTAAGATAAGTGGGTATACACTGTTTTGAAAAAAATAATCACTGCTTAACTTTGCTTATTCTTATAATAAAATGTTTTCTATGCTTTTGATACATTTTAAATGTCAAGCACCCTTCCTTACATTCCTAGCTTACTGCTCAGCTCCATTCCTAGGTAGGCTGTTAATACAATAACAGCATACATCATTATTCTAATATAGTTCTGTATAATGGTGTTTGGGGGCAGTGAGAGGGTTCTGTCTGCTTTTTTAAATGCCTGGGAAATTTAAAAATGAGTTAAAAGATTGCTTAGCTTGCAAAAGCAAGTCCCCCAAAATTAGGGAATACCAAAATCAAGGTTTTCTCTGCATACTGAAAATTGAATGCCTTCATTATGATACAGTCTGTAAATCTGAATACATAGTATTTCATGCTCTTTCTCCCAGACTATTCCTTCATTCAGTGCTCTGGATCACAGCAATTAAGAAGGAAAACAGTTGCAAGAAAAAAAAAAAGAAGTTCTCATGTTGTGGGAACTATATTTGAACTCAAAGAAGATCAGTCCTCTTCCTAGCTCTGCTATAGACTACTACAGTTGGTAGAGTTTGTCATGATCTGTATGCACATGAATTATAAGTGAGCAGGCAAACTTAATATGGACTTTAATAACTTTTGAGTGCTCTGCTTTTCAATTTAATATTTCTAAAGAAATTTTTTTGGTATGTAATATTAACCATAATATTGATATCCACAAATTATATTATATAAATAATTCAACTATAATCTCAGTTTTGGTTTTAGCAATTATGAGTTCCATAACTGAAAATAACAGATTGGAAGAGAAAATATGCTTACCTTCTAAAAAATTATTACACCCAGATTTATAATAATGCCTGGAGAATTTAAGCTTCACTGAGGTGAAGATGAAATATATATTTTAAAACATAGATCCCACCTATTCTCATTTTCTTTCTTTATTAATGCCACAGTAGTATAAAGTACTAAGTCAGTACTTTAATATAGTTAATATTATAAATGTTCAACTAAAATGCAATAAATATCTTGAATAATTGTTTTAACATCCATTAAATATGAAACTCCTGTGGTAAAGGTTCATTTTATCTTATTAAAATGAAAAGTGAAGATAATGTGTGCTGATATGCTCTAGATGTTGAGGGCAAAACAGGGTACTTTCCAGTACTATCTGTTTCTTACCTTTCAGAGGGAGCAAAAACCTTAAATAAATGGTCTGAAAAATAGCAGAATGAGTTAAAAAGTGCACAGAATGGATCGGTGGAGAATCCAATTTATGACTGGTAGTGATGGAGGGATAAATCTTTATGAGTCACAGGCCTTCTGTTCAATACTTCTCAACTGGGCTATGGATGTACAGAGTACTCCATTTGAGTCCAAAGCCTCAGGACTGAAAAAAGGCAATGTGCTTAGCTTCATCTGTATGCACAGTATGCACTTGTCTGAACTTGTAAACAATACTCATCATGTACACAGCTCTGTCAATGCTGCTATTAGAAGTCTTGAAAAATGACAGGAGCTAGTCAGCTCAAGGCTGTCAGAAGTCTTAAAAAGGAAGGAAGATAGCAGTTCTGAAAATAACTAGCTAGCCTTATTTTTCAAGACTCATTGATTCGGATCACTGTCCCCGATTCGATTTGGCCGAATCCAAATCTGAACATTTGATGCTGATTCGGAGAATCAGCAATTCAGACATAGACACAACTTTAAATATTTTTTCTACATACCTCAAGGTACCAGGTGTGGCTTATGAATGCTGCGATGCTGGGGTGGATGGAGTGTCCCACAGGAGCATGGGGGGGATCCCCCGCATGCTGGCGGCAAACCTGGAAATAGACCAGAAGTATTTCCGGTCCACTTCTGGGTCTGCCATCGAGCATGCAGGCCCCTCTCACCCTGCAGCTCGGGGATTGCCCATGGGGGTACCCGGGTGCTCCCCAGACCCAAGAGGCACCAGTCGCCAAGCCGGGGGGGGGGGGGGGGGGTGTAGCCCAGCGTGCTACCTGGTGAACCTGGAAGTGGACCAGAAGTGTTTCTGATCCGAGTCTGCTGCCGAGTACGCTGGGGACCCCTGCTCCATGCTTCTATGGGATGCTCCATCCGCCCCAGCATCTTAGCACTCACAAGCCACCTGGTACCTTGACGTATGCAGAAAAAACATTTAAAGTTGTGTCTATGTCCCAATCGTCAAATGTTTCTGAATCTCTCTGAATCAATTTGGAGGGTTCCAATTCAGTTCGGAGAGATTAAAGGGTCTCCTGATTCAATTTGGATTCAGAGATTTGGCCACCAAACGAGGCCAAATCTCCAAATTGAATCAACGACTGAAGCTTTGCACAGCCCTAATGGTTACATAAATAAAGGGGAGTATCTTTAGTTCCAAAGTAGCCATTTACAGTTACAGTTAGAATGCAGTAAACTACAGTACAAGGAGTAGGCCTGTGCTAATAGGGAAGTATTTGATTCACATTCAGCCGATTCAGAGGACAATGATTTGATTCAGAGATTTGGATCACTGTCCTGAATCTTCGGAAGATTTCATAGATTTCATAGACATTAGGGCTGGAAGGGACCTCGGAAGATCATCAAGTCCAGCCCCTTTGGGGCTGGGAGTCAGCCGGGTTCATAGGATCCCAGCAAGATGAGCATCCAGTTTGCTCTTGAAGGTGTTCAATGTCAGCGCTTGAACCACCTCTGGTGGCAGGCTGTTCCAGACCTTGGGGGCTCGGACAGTAAAGAAATTCTTCCTTATGTCCAGCCTGAAACGGTCTTGTAGTAGTTTATGACCATTCGACCTAGTCGTCATCCCTTGGGGTGCTCTGATGAACAAACGTTCCCCCAGATACTGGTGGTCACCCATGATAAACTTGTAGGTGGCCATCAGATCACCCCTGAGCCTACGCTTTTCCAGGCTAAAGAGCCCCAGGGCTCTCAGCCTGTCATCGTAGGGTCTGCTTTCCTGACCCCTGATCATGCGCGTGGCTCTTCTCTGGACTCTCTCAAGCTTCTCCACATCCTTTTTGAATTGTGGAGCAGACTGGACGCAGTACTCCAGCTGCGGCCTCACTAAGGCCGAGTACAAGGGGAGAATGACATCCCGGGATTTGCTTGAGAAGCATCTATGGATGTGTGAAGGGCTATTTTTTTTGTTTAAATACTGGGATTAGGCTTGGGCCAGGCGGGGAATGGGGCCAGGACAGGCAGCCATGGGGGCTTCTCCTGCAGCTCCTATTGCCTGGGCAGAAGCAGGCACAGCCTGCTTCTGATTCGGCAATTCAGCGATTCAAATTGGCCGGAGAGAGGCAAGCACAGTTGGGCAGCTGCAGGTTCTCTCATGGCTCCTCTGGCTGTGCCTGCTTCTGCCCAGGCAATAGGAGCTGCAGGAGAAGCCCCCACGGCTGCCTGTCCTGGCCCCATTCCCCGCCTGGCCCCAGCCTAATCCCAGTATTTAAACAAAAAAACATAGCCCTTCACTCGCTGGCTGCAGCAGTGGTGATTGGGGCCTCTGGGTGCTCATGGCAGAGCGCCCTCCCCGGCACAGCGCGGTGCTGTGGGGGGCAGCTGTCACATTGTGCAGGTGCTGCGCACTGTCTGGGAGCTGGGGCTCTGTGGTGCCGGGTTCTGGCTGACAGATGGAGCTGCCTCAGCTCCTAGACAGTGTGCGGCAATCTTCCAAGCTGTGTTGCACCCATGCCATGGGGCAGCTGCCACGCAGGTGCCAAGCATGGGTGGGCAATCCCCACTGTACTGTGCTGCATGGGAGGGGCTCTGCCACAAGCCCTCAGAAGCCCCGATCACTGCTGCCAGAGCCAGTGAGTGCAGGGCTTTTTTTTTTAAAATACTGGGAGGGTGGGCCGGGTGGGGGATGGGCAGGGCAGCCATGGGGGCTTGTCCTGTGGCTCCTCTGGCTGTGCTGCCCCTGCCCCAGTGTGGGGAGCCACAGGGACTACGCCCTGCTGCTGCTTGCCCAGCTGGCACAGGGTGGGGAGCACGATGCAGGAGCAGCTTGCTCTGGCCAGCACCATCGCATAGTCCCCACTCTGAGCACTACCGTGCCTGCATCATCTCTAGGGGTGGGGGCTCTGCCCTGTCACTGCTTGCCAGCTGGCATGGAGGATACGGGATGTGGGTGTGGCAGCACTGGGAGCAGGGGCTATATCCTGCTGCCGCTTACCCCCTTCTGCCTAGAATGAGCCGCGCCTGTATCTTGTCCTGGCTAGGCAAGATGCAGCAGGGCATAACCCCCATTCCCAGTGCTGCTGCACCCAAATCCCGCCCCCACCACCCTCCCTGAGTAACACTCCCCACCATCCTGGCTGGGCAGCTTGTCCCAGCCCCAAATCCCTCCTTTCCCCATG
>NW_005842801.1:336389-342933 GCF_000455745.1 Alligator sinensis
CCCCTCCCCCAACCCCAACAGACTTACCAGCTGGAGGCAGCTGTGTCAGCTGCCTGTTTAATCTATGGCCAAATCTCCGAAGCAGCCAAATCTCTTCTGAAGCTTTTCTGAATTGATTTGGATGCTTCAAATTGATCTGGAGCTTTTAATTGGTCTCCTGATTTGATTCGGATTCAGAGATTTGGTCCCCAAATTGGACTGAATCTCCTCTGAACTGAATCAGCTACCAAAGCTTCGCACAGCCCTAACAAGGAGCTTACAAACTTGTCAGTCTTCTCCTCGTATCTCTACACCACATTTGACCATTTTGTTACACATCCTTGTGCTCATTTATTGTACTTTGTGAGACCTTTCATTGTACATGTGCCTTCAAGCAGTGGGCACTGCAGCAGGTGGTGCATAGTCTGAGGCTCTGTGCTGTAGTCACAGGTGGTTGAACCAATTATATCGTCCTACTTCTATTTTAGTTCCTTGGAGTGTCTAACTGGGGTATGTAGACAGTTGAGACTTCACCACCTTTGCCATGGTTCGGCAGCCCCTGGTGGCAAGGACTAGGACACTGGAATGTCCATCTTTTTGATGTCAGGTATTTTCTTCAGCCTCTCATTCCACATCTGTAGTCATGTCTCCTTGGTATGACATGGAGAGGTTGGGTGCTGGCAAGGAAGCTCCTGCATGACTTTAGACATCTGTATACTGTAGGATGATCATACACTAGGTGTCTCATATAGATTCACAGAAGTTTAGGGGTGGAAGGGACCTCATGAGATCATTGAGTCCAGACCCCTTGCTCTGGCAGGAAAGACTGCTGGGGTCAAATAACCCTAGCAAGGTGTGCATCCAGTCTCCTTTTGAAGATCTCCAGGGTAGGTGCCTGCACCACCTCTGCTGGGAGTCTATTTCAGAGTCTGGTCACATGAACCGTAAAGAAGTTTTTCCTTCTATCCAGTCTGAAACCTTCTAGGAGTTTATGACCATTGTTCCTGATTTTCCCTTGGGGCGCTTTGGTGAGTAGTTGTTCATCTATTCCCTGATGCTCTCCCCTGACATATTTGTAAGCTGCCACCAAATCCACCTGAAGTCTTCTCTTTTATAAGCTGAACAGTCCCATATCTGTCATCTTCAGTTTGTCTCAGTCATTCTATCAGAGTGACTCTATTCATTCAGAAGCTCAGTGGCCACTGAGCTTCATGTCAGGCAGAGCAATGCCATCTAATAAGCACACACTGTTTAGGCTCTTAGGCTTCAGACATCCTGTGATGCATCAGCAGCTATCATTCAGAATGGGGTCAAGGCACTTAGCATGTATGGAGCTTTCCCATATAGGGTATGCATACTTGGCAAAGGAGAAGCTGAGCCAGAGCAGAGGTTTGGATGGTTGAGGGGCTAGCTGCCCATTTTGAGTTGGTGAGCTTATATAGAACGTTGTCATGAGTGTCACCTTTGCTTTTATCTTCACGATGTGTTCTTTGTATGAGTGGGTTCGATCAAGGGTGACTCCAAGGTCAACTGGATTTGGAAAGTGGGATAGTGGGGTTCCTAACCATGTAATGTTGAGCTGGCAGCTGATTTCATGGTTTTTCAGATGGAAGGCAGATGGAATTGTGTTTTTGCTGGGTTGATGAGTAATTGGTTTTCATTGAAGTATGAGGTTAGGCCCATTAGTGTCTTACTTAGGTATTTTTCAACATAATCAAAGTGCTCAACATAAACAAGTGCAGTGTTTTGAGCTGTTATGCACAAGTCACCTGCATAGATGAAACATTTTGTTTCCAAATTGATTGGTTGGTCATTAGTATAAATGTTATATAACATCTGTGCAAGTATACTTCCTTGGAGGAGGCCATTAATCTATTACATCCATCTTCTTCCCTTCCCATCCAGATTGGCAATAAAAAATCTGTTTTCAAGCAGGGTTTGTATCAGCTCTGTAAGGTGTAGATCTTTAGTCTTGTGGAGAAGCCTTGTGGAGGAGTCGGTGGTTAGCTGTATCATAGGTGGCTATTAGTTCAATGAACACAGTTCTGGTGATTTGGCCTCTTTCAAAACCATCCTCAATATGTTGAGTTAGATTGAGCAGCTGGCTCATTGATTTTCCAGAGTGAAAGCCTCCCTGTTTAGGGATTAGGTGTTTATCCACATAGGGGGCAAGCCAGTTCAGTATCAAGAGTTTGTACAATTGTAGGACTGGAAGACTACAGAATAATAGAGAAATTGGGCTGGAAGGGATTTCCTTAGGTCAGCTAACCCAACCCCTTGCCTGAGGCAGGATCATCCTTTGCCAAACCATCCTATATAAATCCATTGTCAACCTCTTAGCAAAACTACACAATCAACCCTGACACAACACAAGACATAACACCCTAACCTGCCACAGGTAAAGCAGGGGGACCGTAGTGATCAACTTCCTGCTGCTGTAAAGGGCCTTAATATATACTTAAGAGAGCCCAGGAAAAGGGCTACAACAGAGAAAGGCAAAAACCCACACAGTCCATACCAATCTGACAATGGGGTAAAATTCCTTCCTCACCCTAAATATGGCAATCAGTCTGACCCTGAGCAGAGGGACAACACCATCCAGCTGGGAACCTCCAAGTTTAAGTCCCAGCACGAGCACTAACATATCCCAGTCAAAATCCCCAGCGTTGGCTGCAGACAACACCCATTGCCTCTGAGGAAGGCTAAAATAAACCCCTTACATACATTCCTTCTTGGTGCTGTGTGGCAACCAGCAAAGCCCAGAAGCATTGGAAATACCCACAGAAGAGCATAGGCTACGTCTCAAACGTCCCTAACCAGTGACTGTCCAAACTCTTCATGAGCACCACCAGTGATGGAGAGAGTCCACAGCTTGCCTAAGCAGTCTGCTCCACTGCCTCATTGTTCTCACACTGAAGTTTGTTCTACTTAAGCTACTTTGCTGCAACTTTGAGCTATTGGTCTGTGTCCTACTTTCTGCAGCAAGAGAAAAAAGCTGTTTTCCCTCTTCTTCATGGCAGCCCTTCAAGTATTTGAAGACTGCTATCAAGTTAAGTTCCTTCTCCGCAAGATGAACATACCTAGCTCCTTCAGCATCTCCTTGTATGATTTCCCTTCCAAACCCTTTATCATTTTTGTTAATTGCCTCTGGACTCTCTCTAACTTCTCCACATCCTTTTTAACATGTGGATCCCAAAACTGCACACAGTTCTCCAGATGAAGTCTAACCAGTGCACCCAAGATAGTATGCACTTAAATGGTTTAACTAATATGCATATGACTGATGTTTGCTACTATGTAAGCAGCAGGCAATGAGCTGGGACCAGCATTGTGCTATGTAGTTATGTGAATTCTTCAATTAGCTGATATGCCTACAAATGGAATACAATACAGTTGATAAGAAAAACCACAACAAAGCGGTAACAATGATGAGGACTTTCTATGTGACTAGCAAATCAGGTGATAGTTATCACTAATAAAACACAATGAGAAATATATTCCTGCTACACAGTTATGACATCTGATCTGATACACTTTGTCATGGGATTTAGCATCTGATGATTTATTCTAGTTTGACCTACTACATTCGGCTGCATTCCCAGGGAATTTTCCCCATTTCCCATTGACATACAAAAATCTCTCTCTAATAAAGTGGTGATTTCAACTTAAACTAGTAGGCCTGCCAGGGTCTCTGGGTTGAAGTTCAAATGCCTGTGACATTCAGAATGCTGTTGAACTGCAGCAGCTGGAATTACAACTCATCAACTGCTAATCCAGTCACTCCATCTACTGATCAAATCATTCTTCTGATCTTGGTGCCTTGTTCTGCAGTGCCATTCTCTCAAGCTCTTGCATAAACTGGACTCGCTTGAGCTCAAGTGAAAGTAACTGCATCATGAAACAAGGCTCCAATAACACAAAAATGATTGAAAAAAAAAAAAAGAGTTGATTGGATTAGCAGACTGCTGGGAATGCTGCATCTCCATTATTAGGCTAAAAACAGACAACAGTTTAATTCTGGCTTGATTCGTTGTTTCTAGCTTCACTGGTTCAGCTTCAGAAACTTTTAGCTACAAACCATACCTGTTGATGGACCAGCTGCCTTGAGGTTAAAACATCATTTAAAATGAGGTAGAGATTTTTACATGCAAACAGAACTGCCGAGGTACAAACTTACATCAAAGCTCAAGTTCACAAGAGAGTCACTGGGGACGCTTTGTGCCACCACGACTAGACGGCTTCCATTTGGAGCTAGCTGAGGTATGTCTCCCGTGCCTCACTGTAGTGTAGACATAGCCTGACAAATGTAGTCAGTCTAGCTCTGCTCTCACCTATTTTAAACAGAATACCTCAAGTACTATAATCTTTGCCCAGTCTCCTGTGTCACTAGACCTCAGACTTAGAGAGTGCCTCATCATAGTCATGTACTGTTAGTACATCTCACACTGTCATAGTGCCCTAGTTAAACATGTGCAATGTGTCATAGTCCAGCAGTCTGTAGTGCCCACCCTCCCTGCTTCTCTTTGATGAGGAAGGGGGATATGGAACCCCCAATGCTATTTAGGACCTCAGCTGTATATGGCATGTAGACCAACACAGCTACAACCAACAACCCTATGGCATGCAGAGTCAAATAGGTCTTGATGTTATCTAGAGACTTACTCTCCACACTTCTGTTATATCTTATGCCACATAATGGGGCTCTGGGCCAAAGGGCGACACAGCAGCCTGTAACACCCAGTTATGCAAGAGACCCTCAGTTATAGTGCCCAGCCCTTCCCAGCTGTTAGCACTGGGATTGTACTGCAGCATCAACAGACTGCAGAGCCAGGTTGAGACAACAGTGTGTGTGGTCTCCCCTCACCACCACTAGGCACTCTCACCTGCTTCAAGTGGAGGGAGGGCAGGGCTCATTCCTGGTGCCTGCCGCAGCTTTTTCCACTGCCTGCCTCTGGCCACATGCACCAGTGAAAGATGAATGTCAGGGCACACTCGATGCTCTGTCCAGGGGCTCACTGGGGTTAATCCTCACCCTGTCAACTGCCATGATGACCATAGCAGCCATAGCAGAGGCATTCACGTCATGGCCGTGTCAGATTCTAATGAATCTAAAACTTCTGCTAAATACCTGTCATCAACAAACTCAGACAAGACACAGGAGAAGAAGAAGAAACTGGATGTGCTTGACCATTTCTATGCCAGGCCCTGTGGCCAGCCATGCCTTAGGCCCTCCCTCCTCTCACATCTGCATTCATACCCTTACTGGAGGAAATAAAATAGGTGGTTCATTATGGCTTCCATGTTTTGATGACCTCCAACCCTCAGCTCTGCTACATATCCCCCCTTTCTCACCAAGGAGAAACACAGGGTGTGGAAGGCAGAGGTGATCATGGGATTCTACTCTCAGATCTTTCCAAGGAGAAATAAAACTGAAATTGGTTTATAGTGAAATCATTTCAATTCCCAACTTCCACAAAAAGCAGCTTCATTAGATATGGTATTGCAAAGTAAATGTTGCAATGCACTTAATTTGATGTTAAAAAATCTCTCTCTACCATAGTTGAGTTCAGTGCAATCAAATACTAGACTATTTCAACACTCAAACCTGTCACTGCTTTAAATGCATTAGTGAGTGAAAAAAAACCTCGTTCTATGAAACCAAGTGGTTTTTTTTCCTTTTCTCGTCTTAGATAAACGCTGTACTTTTCTTCCTTAAAATGACAATGAAGTATGTATGAAATGAAAAACAACAAAGATGATTTCCAGACCTTCAGCATATCTGATTTGGTTTAACAACAGAAAAAGAAACTGTCGCAGAGCACCTCGGAGCTCTGCTCCTAGGGAGTAGAAACTGCCAGGGAGAGAGAGCCCTGGCAGGGCATAACGAGACCAGCTGCGGGTTGCCGGGGCAACTAAGGGGAGCCAGCTGCCTGTAGGAGGCAGGGCCTGGCCCTTATAAAGCCAAGGGCTAAGACTAGGCTGGCAGTTCCCTGCCAGCAACTGGAGAGGCAGGAGCTCCCTTGGCCAAGATGTAGCAAGAGGCCTGACTTGCAAGTACAGCTCACTATAGCCCTGAGAGGAGGGGGCACTATGGTTTAGCCAGGAGGCTCTAGTTATGTTCAGGCTTGCATATTACACCGGAGGCTTGGGTGAGGCTGTAGGGGTTGGAGGAGGCCTCATAGGGACCCCAGAGGTGTGGGGCCCCTGAGCGCAACCAGTAGGTTGTGGGCGGGGAACAGACCCCGGGTTGTATGCGGCGAGCCCCGAAAAGGGGGAGCGCCATATTGGGTGGGGAGCCCAGGACGGGCGCAGCAGATGCCAGCAAGGGCGTCACTTACACCGGAGGCTTGGGTGAGGCTGTAGGGGTTGGAGGAGGCCTCATAGGGACCCCAGAGGTGTGGGGCCCCTGAGCGCAACCAGTAGGTTGCGGGCGGGGAACAGCCCCCGGAGCCCGAGGCGGGCGCGGCAAGCCCCAGAGAGGGGGAGTGCCATATCGGTTCATTGAGAAGCCCGAGGCGGGCACGGCAAGCCCCAGAGAGGGGGAGTGCCATATCGGTTCATTGAG
>NW_005842801.1:343112-353533 GCF_000455745.1 Alligator sinensis
AGAGGCTGGGTACTACAGAGAGCCCAGAGTGGGCTACACTATTGAGGAGGCCCGGGAAGCGGGCTGGGAGACCCAACAATGTCTATCACATCAGCGAGGCTTGGGGCGTGGTATCGGGCTGGTAGGAGCCACGCATAGCCCATAAGGCTAGGGTGCTTAGGGAGCACCCATCATACCGGGTGACCACAGGAGTCCGGGAGAACCGTGGGGACAGAGGTCCCGAGTAGCCGTGCCCAGGGAGTCATAGGCAGCCTCCCAACTATATATATACATGCCAACAAGACGTGGCGGGCGAGAATTAGAGGTTGCCTTGGGCCAGCCTGACACGGAGTGAGGGACCTTAAGGAGCACACGGCCCTCCGCGAGGATCCCGCCGTGACACAAACAAACAAAAGAAAAGAAGATTAATTCATAACATTAAGAGCAAAAATCATGCCCCACCACTTTTGTCTTCTCTAAAGCTGTTACTGCTGTGTATAAATGAGAAAACACTTATTTGCATAGATTTTTGCATAAAAAAATCACACAGAAAAAGTGTTTGGATTATAGGGTGTCCTGTTAGTCACAACACCAAGCAGTATCTAAATTAAACTTCCAATGTCCCCATCAAGGATACCAATATTTAGAGACTGACGCTTGGAAAATTTGCAGTAGTTTTTGTATGTATAGAAAAAGCAGGTTCACAGGTCAGCAGTACCAAAATGGAATGGTTAAACTGCTATAATATATACATGTATATTGTTTATTGAATAGGAGAAAGCCTGAACGACAAAAATATTATAAATGGAATAACATCAATTTGTACAAGGAATGTAAATACTCAGGAATGGAAGATAGGGAAAAGGTGGTGGGTTTTGTTACACAGTTTCTATTTTAGTCTTGAATGAACAACTAAGATTCAGAGGGCTTCTGCATATTTATACAAAATAGGACTGCACTTTTGTTATATATATATTTTGGGTTTTTTTTCTTTTTAACTTATAGTATCTGCAAAGCATGACTAAAAATAATAAGGCAAATACATTGTTTATCAAGTTTTAGCCATGTTCATAAAAGAAGAGCAAAGAAGAATTATTTTGCATTTCAACTGGCAATATTGAATCAGTGCACAATAGTTACTTCTCTGTTCCAATAACAATGAAGGCGCTGATCCTCTCAATGGCATTCAGGCATGTAGAGTTTCTTGGTGGAGTAAGACTGATCAGATAATGATCCCTGAAATTCACTGAAATGTATTCATAAACCTGGTATATGCTGAACTTGATTGAATAAAGAACATTAACCAAAAAGAAAAAAAAAACTTTAGTGTTGGGTTCAATCATTTTTTTTTTTTTTGTCATTTAAGCAAGTATTCTTTATGAGAAAAAGAATACTGGGCAGGCAACTGGGCATTTTCTGGGCTCTAAGCCCTGCGTTGCCATTGACTTTTAGACAATAACATCCCTGCTTTGTTACTCAGCCAGTCCTGCAGCCCTGCCCCACTCAGAAATCTCCCAGTCCCACTCTGGCTCCTTGGGGTAACTTCCCTTTTAACCTTGCTTGCTAGCCTTGATGTTTCTCATAGTATATAGGGAGACTGCCCCCAGGGCCCCAAAGAGAGCCTCAGCTCCTCACCAGCAGGTCTTCCTCATGCCCAACCAGCCCCGTGTCACTAAACCATGGCCTTCTTGGCCCTATCAGTGCCTTAGGGCACCAATTGCCTTATGAATTATATTATTCATGGCCTCCCGTTCTCCCCTACAGCCCCAGCCATTCCTCACAGATGTTACTTAAGGTCCAAGCACAAGCCTGTACAGGCCTAAGCCCTCTTGGCTTTGACCCACTGGTTGCTCTTGCTGTAGACTTGGCCCACTTACTCTAGCCTGGCTCCTCAGTCCCAGCCTGCCTTCCTCTGCTGCAGCTTAACCCAGCTGCTAACAGCCTCTACTCTCAGGCTGCCTGGACATCTTCCCCACACAACAAGCTTATTGCAGTGCAGCTACCTTTTCTGCAGTCTGCCCCAGACCCAGTTTAAGGGGTGGGCAATGTGGGCGACTGCCTAGGGTCAGTGGGTGCCACACACACACACACACACACACACACACACAAGCAGCCCATGCTCACAGTAACACTGTCCCCCTGCCCTGCCCCAGTCAATCCACACCCCAGATAGAAGGAGTGGTGCCCAGCCCAGCTCACCCCCAACCTCCAGCTGCTGCTCAGGAGAAGCCAGAGTAGTGCGGATGGCATCAGTGGTGCCTGCCCCCCTGCCTGTCTGGCACACCATGCCATTCTTCCTCCCTGCCAGACTGCACCCTATACCCCTGCCTGCCTGCCTCTGCCTGCAGCAGTGCTGCTGACTTGGGGGGGAAGCAGTCAAAATATAACTTTGCCCAGGGGACCATTTCCTTAAGGCCAACTCTGGCCTGCCCACACAGCAAGGTTGGCCAGCTGCACTTTCCCATTAAAGTAACAGGAGCCTCTGGCTCCCTGTTACAGGACCTTCCAAGGAAATTTAATTCATCTCAACTGGAGCTAATAGATAGGGTTGTAGCCTAGAAATTAGCAGACCATGACCCTTCTGCACTGTGCTACTGACCTGTCATGTAGCAGGACAAATCAAACCACCTCTCTCTGCTTGTTTTGCCTTATGTTCATCAACTACGTTTATTGTAAACTCTTCAGGGCAGGGAATAGGCAGACAAGGTTCCTTGGGTGAATCGGATATCTTTTATTAGACCAACCCAAATAGTTGGGCAGGGAAGGTATTTCAGTATGCAGGATATGTCTACACCACAAGCTGCAGTGCAATGTTAAATTATCCAAGTGAGCTTTAAACAAACTAGCTTAGGTACCGGAAACAGTATAGCCCTGGCAATATGGATCTCCCCGTAGGCTAATTTATTACCCTGCCTTTCAAGGTAAATTTACCCCTATGGGGTAAAAGAGCCTACATGAAACTCTGGGCTGCTACAGCTAAACTGCTCCCAGGGTGTTTGTAGATGTGCCAGGAGGCTGCTCTGATGTGCTGTAATTACAGCGTGTCAGAGCAGACTCGATTAATTGAGTCTGCTGGAGCGTGCTAATTTGCATGCTCCAGCCAGCCTCCGTGTCTCGTGTATTGGCGTTCCTGCACTTTAAAATGGCAGTGGGGATGCTTTAACCAAAGCTTGTTCAATGACCTTCAGTTAAAGTATCCCTGCTGTCATTTTGAAGTGCAGGGACACTGATATATGATACACTGAAGTGTTTTAATTAGAGCAGCTCTCAGAGCCACTCTAATTAAAGCGCCCCCTGCTTCCCCGGAGCATGTGTAAACCCCCCCCCGCCAATATCCAAGCTAGCTAGCTCTTTTAAAGAAAGCTCAGGCATCTCTACACAACCCTGTTGACTCCAATGCAGACATATCTCATGTGTTTATGCAGTGCCTGCTGCAATGAAGCCCCAGTCTCATCCAGGGCTTCTAGCCTCAGATGGAATAAAAATAATAACAAGATTGCAGTACTTTGAGATCCATGGATGGAAGGTGCTGATTCTGTTCCCTTTTCCCACAAATAATACTGATATAAGTACAGAGTCATATACAAAGTCAAGACATATATAAACACAACATACTCTTTTTCAAGCAGAGCTTTGTGTAGAAAAATTCATTTCTAAATGTAGATTAAACTACTGGAAACAGAATGCTCCAGTCCACATATTTTTCTCTCAGTAATAGAGGTCATGTGCTTGTGGAATGGCTAATAAAATGTTTGTCTTCATATTTTCTAGCCTTGGTGCTAAGAACCATATACTAGTAACAAACTGTTCACATAAATTTTAACATTTTTTCTTAGCTAAAGCCACAACAAAAGGAAAACAAATCTGCTTACATTGATAAAGAATTTTTAAAAGCTCCTATGCTGTGTGTCATTCCTGTCTGCCAGTTTATGGTCTGGGAACATCATTACAGCTTCATTTCCACAACAAAAAAGCTCCATTCTTTTCTTAAAGGTTTAAGTGTTCATCCTGTCCTGGGTGCTTGGCATCATATATGCACTTGTGTTGTCAGCCTTTCTATTAGAACGTACTTATCTGAACTGCCAAAGAAAAGTCTAAGAAAAGGACAAGTGTCCGACAGGTTATTATAGTTTCTCTTATGCACTTCAGATTTGCAGACTTCAGTGATTAAAAGCTAAATTAACATTTTTGCATATTTTGCAAAAATTGAGCGAACCTTTCTCAATGTTGCATTATCAATGCCCCATGTTCATTCTGCATTTCAAGTTAGTTTATTAGTTATTTGTATTTGGTGTGGTTTCTCAGTGCCCAAATCCTGCCCTGTTGTGCTACACATTGTGAACACTGAACAGAAGGAATATCTACTCCAAAGAGTTTACAGTTTAAGTGGGCAAAAAGAAGAAGTCTATTTTCCCTAAGGTTGTGGAAAAGCATGCAACATGTGAGCAAAATAATCAGGGTGACAGGTGGGAAACTTCATATTAGTAGCTCTTTAACTTTTTTTTTTACTTGTCACAAGTTAATATAATGGTGGGACCAATTTCAAATAGATTTCAGAACTCTATTTACAGTATATAAAATTGTTAGTGTGTACAGTTACAGTACATAAATGGAATAGAGTATGTTGGAAATCTTTTAAATGTTACAATAAATCTGATGTAGTGAAGGACTGGAGGTCTGCCAGCACCTCTAATAGCACAGAATGCTTCCGTTCTAGTTTGCCAATTAAATTCTAGAATAAGTTAACAGTGAACTGAAGTTTTTACCTTTTAGCGGCTGTTTGGGAAATGAGTTTGGTGCTATTGGTCCCAACCAGTTAATAATGGACAAATGTCTATCACAAAATGCTACCACCATAGTTAGCTCTATGATTGGGAAATTTAGTAAAGAGGGCAAGGACCGATTTTGGCATGGGGATGGTGACTGAATTCCTCTCACCACTGGAGACAGTATGTCTAGTTCAGGTTGAGGCAAATAAGGTAGCTTGCACTGCCCCTCACTATGCTGTGTCCTGGGGGAGGGGGGAACACCTGGGCTTCATCCTCCAAGACTGTCAATGTGACACTTGTTAAATGCATTAGTTCCCACAATCCTTAAAAATCCTCATCTGTAGGAGAAGATTTAATCCAGTTTAAAGAAATAGGACTATGCAGTATTACTGTCAAATTACTACAGCATGCTAGTATAGATACTTATGTAGAGCTTACCCATGAAAAGAAAAGAAAATGACGCAACAGTTTGCAAGTGAGAAAAAAAACGTTGACATTTGATAATTGCAAAAGTCATTTTTCTGTGAGAATACAGTGCATATTAGTGTTCCAAGGTAAAAGTAAAAAAAGTGTAAAACATAAAAAGACAAAATATTTGTAAAACTTCTTATCTGAGGGGAAAATGTGCTGGCTGTATACTTGCACTAAATCATTTTCATGCATCAGCTGGTTTCTCCTGGTGAGCGTTTCCTGTACCAATGTAGAGAAGGCAGCAAAACTGAACTTGTAGAATGGAACAAAAGGGGCCGGAGGAAGCTGCAGGAGAGGGTCAGCTGCTGTAAGTTTCCATTGACTTCAAGGGAATTTAATTATTTTACACCAGCAGATGATCTGGCCCACTGGAGTTGTCCCCTGTAAGCCAACAGGCAGGAGGCTCAATAGCAAGAGTGTCATACATTAAACTGATACTACACTTGACCTTGCTTTCTGAAAGCGAGATAACAGATTAACTTACATGGAAGGTTGCCAGACAGTGAAAACTGCAATTGAACTAGACAAAATATCATAAAATCAGTCTAAGCTCTGGGGCAGTTCAGCCATTAACATTGAAGTGGAAATATTTTGGGACATCATTAGGACTGACTAATGGATTCACACTCCTTGAATGTCTGCAAAGTACAACACTGCAAAGGGAGGAGAGTCCCTAGTTCCATTTGTAGCTCCTCTGAGGAATGTGAGGACTACTGAGACTGAAGCTGCAAACTGCTTTTGTCCTGTTCCATGATACAGAAAAGGGTTCCCTACTACGAAAGACATCCTCAGCTAGTTTGTGAACAAGGGAAGAATTTGATGGTGGGGGCAAATGGTGTCTGCAGTAAGTGGGCATGAGAGAGAAAACAGGAAGGGCTGGGATGGAAACAGGTTCACTGCAGTAAAACTCAAGTTTTAGCTGGGCAATGAAAGAGGATGTGCACGTGGAGGGGACCTGGGGCAGCCCTTCTTGGTTGGTGCTGGTGTCTTCCGCAATCACCTCTACTTACGCTACTATGCCTTGGGCTAGATGCAATTGTTTGGCAGGGATTGTAGGTTTCCAGTTCCTGATATATGGATTGTTATGGCCCTGGGCATCATTCTCAATGATGTATGCAAAAAGTGAACTCATGGACTGAGCATCTTTCCTGCTTAACTGTTGGACAGTGTAGAAATTTAGTCTGTGGATATATCCATAAATTCTTTTGTTTTTCTAAACAAAGAATAATCCATCTCATTCACTCAGAAGTGTGTGGCAGTTAAAAAGATAGTAATTTAAAATGGTTTTGTTGAAATGAAAAATAGCCATAGATATATGCCTCACCCTCATCAAGCGAGTTCATTTACTAGGACAAAAATGGCTCTTAAATGGCTAATGTACATAAACATATCTGTGATGGATGAACAATTGGTGACCTCTTGTAAGAGATACCAGTCTACTTTGATAGGTGTTATGAAGTTTGATTTAAAAATTTAGTCAGAAAGGTTCCCAGATGGAAGTGTTCTCACTTTTATTTCCCTTGTCTATCACCAAGACAAATATAGTCATCATTTCTTCACAGTGGTATCTTATCTAGATATTGATGGAGTATCTAATCTGGTCATGAAATCTTCACTCTGAGAAGAGTTAAAGGAAACATAGCAAGGATGAGAAAATCTGACAAATGAGATTAGGAATTTGAGAACTAAGAATGTGCGTGACTGAGAAAGATAAGGAGACAAGCCATTATTAGATGGATCTGAGACACACCAAAAAAACCAACTTGGGGTATACATGGCTACTCCCAAACCTTTCAGTTTGTTTGCAGAGCTCAGACACCCATCGTTTAAGGTAGCAAAACAGTCTAGGCACCACAAAAAATCCAAGGTAAATCCAGGCCTGATAATATAGTTTGGAAGTCATTATGAACTCGTTCCAGATCTTAATGAGTGAAAGTTTGCTTAAAATCACCATGATCTTTGGTCATGTAAGCGGTGTAAGTCATGTCAGTAGAGAAGTTGAGCACTTAAGAGAGACAATAGTGAACTATCTTCTTGTCATCATGGTGGGGCCTTTCTTCAAAATGCTACAACGGCCAGCGCGCTGGGAGTTCTGGCAGTTTGCCTTCCTGCAGCTGGTTTTGTACTGGTTCTGTGAACCAGTTGTGGACTGGGTCTATGAGCAAGGATTTCATTCTGCGGCTGTATCATTCTGATATCTTCTACCAGCAATAAACTAGCTAAAATGTACACAGCATCATTTTAAGAGAAAAGAAGAATGTTTGAGGAAATAAAGAGAATTGGTGGAATGTTGAATTATTAGATTAAAACTGGCTTACCTAAAGCTGTTAGTGTTATTTTATTTCTAAATGTCTACCAATGACTACCAACATAGAATACAGAAAGAATATCACTTCTGTGTGGTCTACAAAACCTGTGATTTGTGTACTTTCCATAGGCCTAGCAGCAGCTAATGCAAATACTTTTTCCAGAGTTACACAGACTTTACTGATTGTTGAACAGTAGGGCCTTAAACTGAGGCACTGGATTTCATCTGCACTTAAACAAAAGTCCAACTATAGGAGTTTGGAACCTGAACTGGTCATGCAGTATGGATGGGCCACCCTGAGCAAACACTATGTTTAAAACCTGTGCTTTGGACATGAATCTAATTCATCTTGATCCATCTATACTGATTACCCAAACCAGATGCCTGATTCTGCAGAAACTTAGGCCCTGGTCTTGGAATGCGCTCCATGTACGACGTAGATCAGTACATAACTATAAATTGTAGTGATGCCTACATGCGGTAACAGTAATATACTGTTTTGCAGGAGCAGGCCCAATTACAAGAACTAGAATAAAATCCACTCAAAGTGTAGTCATAGCATCTTAATTTGCTTTCTGGCCCCCAAATGGACATTTTCTAAGAATGATTTGACAACATCTTTCTACGTTAGGTCCTTCCCCTGAAGCAGATTTTTTTAAGAATAGCTCTGAGTACTCATCTATGCTACAGAGCCATTGCTGGTAGGTTGGCAGGGTCCTCTGGCAAAGATGTGGTATGTACCAAAAAAAGGAGCTTTTTTGTTGGCACAAATATCCTCTTTCCTTGATAAAATGATAAAAGCTCTCTTCCATTAGCAAATTTCAGTCTAACTTAGTGTGACCTTTTTCATGCTCTTAGTTAACATAGCTATGCCAGCAAAATTTTGCAGTACAGACTAGTGTCAGTCTCAACTGGCAGTCTATGACTACGCCATGGGTGGACTGCAAGGGCAAATATAGGATAGGTGAGGTGGGTCAGCTGGCTCGTTCCATTCTAAATGTGCCTGCAGCACCAGGCAATACTATGCTGAAATGCTACACCTCTTTGTCCATATACCTCCTGGATGGGAAGCAGTATAACTGCCTAGCTGTGGGAAGGCTAATTAACTCATGCAGCTACACTGTAACTGGCTCAGGCAATAGCACACAGAGCCCTAGCTCAAGTAACTCTGCCTGGCACTTCCCAGTGCCAACATTGCATTTCTTTTGGTTCCAGCTAGAGAATTTCTGGTTCTGGAGGTTTGATTGATCACTTTGGGGTTGGTAAGGTGGGCTATGGGATCAGAAATGTTGAGAACCATTGACATTGACTGCGTTGGATAGCCCAGGGTAAGTGAAGCTCATATTCTTCATACACAAAGGCTCCAATGTTCAGTGGGTGCATAGATATGTGCAATTAATGTGAAGCAATAAACTCCAGAACTTATTGCCCTGGAGTTTATTACTCTGGGGTTCACTATTTGAACATGTGCCTGGGACCGCAGCATGTTGAACCATGTTGGAGCAACCCCAGCTGGCAGGGCCCCTGGAGTTCAGCCTGGCACCCTGCCCCTGAGCTCAACATGCTGCAGAGGTGCTGACTGGGGCAAGTGGTGCTCCAGTGTGGAGTAGCTGGCAGGCAGCCCCTACACTGAAGCACCCTCATGCCCCAGCCAGCCAGGCCAGTATCTACACATGCACTGCTACAGATTAAAAAACGGTGCAACAGGATAATACTTGTAAATATGTTGAGTTAATTATTTTACTGCAGCCTAATAGAGGCACATGTGTAGATATGTGACATTTATTGCAGAGTGAATTAGTCTACCCTGCAGTATACATCTCATGTAGATGCTCACAATATAATGTAAAGATACCTGAGCTAGCCATCTTAAATGAGCTAACACAGGAAGTGAAAATAGCTTGGAAGTCTGCAGGTTAATATACTCTGGGCGTGTCTACACGTGCATTTATGCCAGTTTAAATTTACTGCACAGTAAGCGGGATTAGACCAGTGTCTACACATGCAGACATTAACACTGTATGTGGACTGAGTTGGGACTAATTTTAGTTAGAAGGTATCAAATTTATGCCTGATTAATTACTGTGTAGTAACAGTGTGTGTGGACTGACTTTGGACTAACTTTATTCCCAAATCAGTCCACACACAGCATTAATGTGCTTTAATACTTGCACATGTAGATGCTGGCCTATTCCTGCTTACTACGCAGTAAATTTAAGATGGCATAAATGCATGTACATGATGCAGGCATCGAATTTACGCTCAGGTTGCTGTAAGTCACCATATTTACTATGTAGTATAGGTGTGCACATGTAGAAGATCCCGTACTGTGCAATAATTTCGGTAACTGCACAGAAACTGTGCACTTGTAGACATATTCTCTGAGAAGCAGGATAGAGTTAACTGAAGTATCTCTACACTACAGTAAAGTGCACAGTATAGACATAATGGTCTGGGACAGACATTGCATAAACCAGTTTGAGGCAAATCAGTGAAGTCTGATACTACGTTCAACCAGGTTTATCTCAAACTGGTTTCAGCCACTTTGAAACTGGTTTATGTGCACTGAATGTCTGTTCTGTTACAGGTTTAAACCAGTTTCTGATCACTTAAACCAGTTTATGTGCAATGCCTATCTCTAGCCAATGACTGCCTTCATGTCAGCTAATTCAGAGGTGGTAGGAGGGGTGTAGGTTGTAGCTGTGTTGGTCTAAGGACATAGGCAGACAAGGTTCCTTGGGTGAATCTGATATCTTTTATTAGACCAACCCAAATAGTTGGAAAATAATTATTAAGCAAGCTTTTGGGTTCAAAAACCCTTCGTCAGGCTAAGGAAGTTTCAGCAGTTGGTGTGTGCTCTTCCTGGATGGAATGAAAAGTAAAGAAGCCAGCGG
>NW_005842801.1:353553-369587 GCF_000455745.1 Alligator sinensis
TTTAGTCCATGATTTTTAGTATCCAGGAAGTTGATGAAGTGGAGTTCATAGGCTCATCTTTGGGAAGTGTTTTGTAGGTTTCCTTTGAGGATCAGGACTGAGAGATTGGAGAGAGAGTGGTTTTCTTGTGAGAAATGTGCCCCCACCAGTAATTGGGTATTTCTGTCTTTGATGGATTTCCGGTGTGCGTTCATTCTGGTGCGCAGTTGTTGTCTGGTCTCTCCTACATATCTTCCATCAGGGCATTTGGTGCATTGGATGAGGTATATTACATTTCTGGAGGTGCAGCTGTAAGATCCGGGGATGCTGATGGCTCTGTTGTGGGGTGTAGTAATAGTGGGGGTGGTGGAGATGTGTTGGCAGGTTTTGCATTTCTTGTCCTGGCACGGTCTCGATCCTTTTGGTGTGTTCTGGGCTTGAGGAAGTTTGCTTCTGGTGATGAGGTTAGCGAGGTTCGGTGCTTGTTTGAAGGCCAGGATGGGTGGCTCTGGGAAGATCTTTTTAAGAATAGGGTCTCTGTCTAGTATGGGTTGCAATTGTTTGAGGATTTTCTGTACAGGTTCAAGGGAGGGGTGATACGTCATAACCAGCGGTGTACGATTTGTGGGGGGTTTTCTTCTGTACTGCAGCAGTTCTTCACGTGGTATCCAGGTGGCTCTTTCAAATGTGCGATCTACCTCTCTGGAGGAGTGTCCTTGCTGGGTGAAAGAGGACATTGTAGAGCCCTTGGCAGCAATAAGGGCAAGCCATTTAAACTGCCATGGGGATAATGGATACAATTGTCCTTCTGCTTACTCTGCCACAGCCACCTACTGACAAAAAGATGCATTTAAAAAAATCTTTATTGAGAAGCATAATTGGTGCAACGATTTAGAGCATCATCTCTAATATTCCTCTCAAACAGTTTGTAGTATTAAATAGCTGTAATTTTATTTCAAAATACAGAGCTGCATTTGCAACCTCTTCCATGAGGCAATTAAGTATCTCCTCTTGCTCCACTCACAGTTTTTGGCATATACAAGGTCTACTGGGCTTGGTTCTTCACACTACTTCCTCACTTTTGTACTATTATAAATCTAGTATAACCAAATAGAGAAATACCCCTGGAAATACAAGTCTGCGTTGTCAGTCTCTAGTTTCAGTGCAAAAGAAAATAAATCAGCTTATCTGTTATATATTTCTTGTTTTTCTGATTTCTAAGAGCAAAACTGTTTTGGATGTGTGTCCTGGCTCTCATGATTGTCTTGTGAATGTCAAGGTATTTGATATTTGTGTGTAAGATGTTAATATATATGTGCATACATAAAGTAAATATATATATTGCAAAATATAAAATATATGTTTCCAGCTGTCAGAGATTGCCATGGAGAAAAATTTGAAAATGTGAAAACTAAAGGCTAAAATCCAAGAAACAAAATTGCCCCACAGTTCTTTTCTCCATAAGTCTGATTAATGAATTTTGAATGTTTGAGGCTGGCAACACTGGAGACAACAGATGGAGCCTCTTTCCTTGATCCTAAGAATCCCCCCTTAATACTACAGTGCTGGCTGGAAGGCTCTGCTGCTATGCCTATGGCAGTGATCTATGATCCCAAGACAATCTGGTTAGACAACATGAAGGTTTAACCATTGCATACACAGCACAATACACCTCAGGCCTCTCACACTTCACCATACTGCCTGGTGGAGGAAGAATGCCTCTTTGAATATCCGTTCAATCCACAGTCTTTCCCAGACCTCAGCATTTTGCTCCTGCAGACAATATGTACAAACAATATATACTGTACAAAACAAGCCTCAAGCCATAGACATGCACTTGATGAACTAACAGGATTTTGTCTTTTCTAACTTTTATGGTAAAATATCAAAAACATTCTTTCCCATTATTTTTGCTCATGCTGAGAAATAGTAAGCCACTCTGTGTGTGAAAAATATGCTGAGCGGAATGGCAGAAGCTGTGCTCTGGTTAGTGAGCTGCGAGCATGAGCTTCTGGCAAAAGACTGGAGTTTCTCAGAGAGGACTGTGTATTTTCCACAGCTGTTATATTTTCCATACGAGACATGAAATTTACTCTTTGAAAAGCACATTTCCTTTGTAAAAGAATTGGTAGCTTTGAAAAAAGTAAGCTTTCAGGCCTGCTTTCTACGTTATAAAGGAGCACAAATAGGACATAAGCCCATCTTTTTTAAAATCCTTTGCAGGTCACCTTTAAAGTCTGTCATTTTCTGTCAGATGACTTTGCTGTCTTGTCTTTCATCCAATTCCTCCCTATCTCACATCTTCACAATGTTCTGCTTCATTGACCCTAAGGGATAGGGACAGAAATTACACATAAACCGGTACAAGTGATCAGAAACCAGATCAAATCTGTAACACAACAGAAGTTCAGTGCACATAAACCACTTTCAAAATGGCCACAACCAGTTTAAGATAAACTTAGATGGATGTAGTATTAGACTTATGACTTACTGAACTACTGTCCCAGATCTCCTCCAGATTCAAGTTAACTCACCATGCAACTTAGAGGGAATGCTGGTCCTGGCTACTGAAAACACTTACTTGAAATGTTAGTTCTGTCTGTAAGAGGATATTAGCTTATTTTGCATTTTTATGAGATATTCTTTACAAATCTTTTGTCGAAAAAGAAGAGATTAAGATAAATAAAAAATATGAGAGAGAGAATTAAGAAAGCAGTGGGGGGAGGGTGTTAAACTAGTTCAAATAGCGGTTTTACAAGTATGTTAAATTAGACAAAATATGCAAGATCTCACCTGTGCTCATGTGTTTTCTTCTGGCAAAAAAACAATGCAAGAATTGGAAAAAATAAACAGTATAAGAACTGATCTCCTTGCACTTTCTTTCAGCCTGCCCCTTCAGCTTGAAACGAATTTCTACCATGACCTATTCAGACTATACTTTCTTAAAACGTAGCTGTCTACTAAGTTTATCAGTAATGGCTTGTCAATGAGCTAAACAGGACATCTGATATAATGTTGTATAGAAACTACATTTCATGTCTGTCGTAGACTGAATTCCTTAGGACTTTCAGTTTCCTGTTCAAACCTAGGTACGGTATTCATAATATATATTATTTAGTAAAGTAAATGAATGCTTATCTTTTTATTATCTTTTTGTCTTTAGGATGTTCAAATGTGGCATTGTGTTTGTGTCACTTCTGCTGTATGCCATTTGTCATAACAAGGGCCAGGTTCAATTTATCTAAGTATTCTGTTTTTAAATTAAGGACAACTATGGCTTTAATACTGCAAGCTATGCACCTATTTCTTACTTCTTACTGATCAACTTTACAGGTGGCTCTTTCCCACTCAGAAGCTTTCAATCCTTTGGGAACTTGTTCCCTAAAGTGTCTTTTCATTTGAGAAAAGTGCAAAAGCATTCAGAAGAAACATGAAGGCTCAGCAAATGTATTTATATATTAGAATAGGAGTAATCCCAAATAGTGCATCAGGAGATTGGTTAATTCCATATTGCAAATGGAAATTATCCAGAACTCTGTTACATTACATGCTCTGCCTTCTTAAAACCCCACTCCTTGAATCCAATTGATTCTAATGAATCCAGTCCATTGAGCTCCCACTGGCACTGTGCGGTAAGTCATCTCAGTGCTGATGTCATCTGTTGGGGCACTACACAGTTCAAGTCTGCAGTGCTGCCATCCCAGTACAATCTCACTGCACAATGAGCTCTGCTGTTACTACCAGTCCAGTCAGGATTCCATGCAAAGTCACCAATTCCAGTCAAGTCCAGTCTCTGATGGAAAATACATAGGAGAGACCAAACAACAACTGCGCACCAAAATGAACGCACACTGAAAATCTATCAAAGACAAGAATACCCAGTTACCAGTGGGGGAACATGTCTCACAAGAAAACCACTCTCTCTCCAATCTCTCAGTTCTAATTCTCAAAGAGAATTTACAAAACACTTTTCACAGATGAGCCGATGAACTTCACTTCATCAACCTCCTGGATACAAAAAATCATGAACTAAATCTAGACATTGGATTTATGACACATTAAAAACTGCCTGACATCTGACTCCCCGGGTACCTCTCCACTATTTACCTGCTACATTCATTCCCACCCCCCTCCACCCCATGCATCTTTCACCCACTGACTGCTCAAATTACATCTTCATGGACTGGCTTTCTTGTATGCAGACCAGCCTCTGGCTTCTTTACTATTCATTCCATCCGGAAGGAGCACACACTAACTGCAGATGCTTCCTCGACCTGAGGAAGGGTTTTTAAATCCAAAAGCTTGCTCAGAAAATGTTTTCCAACTGTTTGGTTGGTCTAATAAAAGAGATCAGATTTACCCAAAAAACTTGTCTACCTATGTCCTTCAACCAACACACCTACAACCTACACCCTTTTAATTCAAGTAATATTTTAATTTATGTAAATGAAACATACTAGAGTTGGATTTCTCCCTTCCTGCTTATAGAAGAAGCAAGGGAGTTCTGTCTCTCTAGGACTTGTAGTCCAGGGACTTACATATTATTTAAAATGTAAGTGACTTTTGAAGCTTTCCCTGAGCCACTACAGAGATTATCCATTTGTTCATTTGCCATGATTTTTACACTTTTTCTTATTTTCCTGTAATTATTTTCAATGTTGAAGTGACATTTGTGTAGGTGAGAGATCTGGGGTCATATCAAGAGCGATTCTGAAGTGGAATTTGGTGTTCATCAGCTTCAGGTTGGATTTGTGATGTGAGACTTGTTGGCCAGTTTACTGGTGAGAGATTTCTGCCTTTTTCCATGGCAGTCCTGTGAATCTTTAGATGTTGAACCATGACTTGGCTAAGTACATCAATATTGTCCTGAAGGGGCCATTACAGTGCATCTGACAAATCTACTAAGCAGGCTTTTAAATTGTCTAAGTATTGACAAACCTCTTATTGGGAAATTTGTGCAAACCCTGTGCTTTGAAAATAAAATTCTCCCCTTCTTAGCAAAGCTTGTGTACCATTTAAGACTTCAAAAAAGAACTAAACTGGTGCACATGTTAATGTTACTTTCATGTACAGGTGGGTCTGGTATCACTAACAATTATTAAGATTGCTCGACTTCCTCTTTTAAGACTCTGGTTTAAATTCCCTGTAATTTTGCCAAACGTTAACCATTAAGGATATAATGTTCTAGGATGACTGTCTGCCTCAGGCTGGCATTTTTTCATATAAAACTATTTGGGCTGTTCTTGAGAGCAAGACAAAGAGGGGCAGGGGAGTGTGGTCTAGCCCATGTTAAAAAATCCTGATAAGTTTTGAGAAGCTCTAGCTCCCCAATACTTAGAAGCAGGGACTTGACATTTGGGCAGGAAGATGGTCTTTGAGTTAGAGATTTCCCTTTTGCCCTCTCCATAAAATGTGCCCCAATTTGGTGAAGCTATAAGCTTTGAAAAATAAATCACTAGAGACTTATTAGACTCTGCAGTTAAATTTTCCAGAATTCCACCTGCACTGGGTGTGCTCCAGCCCAGAGCTGAACCAGGCCTTCCTAGGAATAGTAGCTCTGGGCTTGCACGACCCAGCTGGGAATGAACAATGGAAGTAAAAGTGAAGAGCCCATGTGTCCTGGGTTTCCAAGGCTCCCCTGCTTGCCTTAGAAAGCACGGAGGGAAATTCTGCCTGAAATCCAGTGGGACCAAAAATAGGACATGGTAGAAAAACAGATTGAGGCAAGGAACCTATGATGGGGAAAGTGGGTCTGGACACTGATGAATTAGAGGAAAGGAAACTTGAAGATGTGCTAGAGAGAGGAGTGAGGAGCTATTACCTGTATCCTTACAGGACCAATTAGCCTGAATGAAATGCTGTGCTAATGCAGCTGCATTGCTTCCAGTACCCACGCTAGCTCTTTATAAGTTACGTCAGGTGTCTCTACTGCATTTTGTCATAAAGATCCTCAAGCATCCAAAGAAATGTGCTGTTGGTAACATCTAAACAACACTGAATCTGCAGACAGGAGGAGGTAGGAATTCCATATCCTCTGTTCTAGTATCTGTGGGAACACACCCTACAAAATCCCAAATGGAAATTCCCTTAGACACTGCCCATACATATGCTCTGGGGGAATGGGGGGGCACATTTTAATTAGAGTGGTTCCTGGAGAGCTGCCCCCCACTTTTTCTGAATTAACATTTGGAAAGTTTAATAATCCAGAATGACATTGACCTTTGCTGGCACCTATTTGCAGGTATTTTTTTACCTCTTCAGTTGTTTTTCCCCCAGGATCTTGTTCCTTGTGAAGGGAGCAGATTTATCAGCTTCATTCTCTCAGCCATGAGAATATAGAGATGAGTCTCGTTGTAACTTTAGTTAAAGGGTGTGAACAGCAATAGAGGGTGAAACATCTCTTTATTTCCCAGACATATGCTGAAGTTTTGGGTAGCAGCGTTCTTAGATTTGAAATTGCTCTTTGTAAATTTGTTATTATATCTATTACCATAAACGCATGTGAAAGCTCTTCTAGCAAATTAAAACTGATGAAAAACCTATGCAATATTATCAGAGCCAAGAAGTCTTTTATCTTGTGCATCAGCTCAACAGCAAGTGAGCTTACAAGACCTTCAGTAACATAATAGATGCTTTTGCAGCCCACAGTCAAAAAAAGGAAATCTATAAAGTAAAAACAATTCATTTAACTGCATCCTATATTATTGTGTATTCTAAATTAATTTCCTGTGAAATGTTTATGCTTTTGCTATTTTAATTAGAGAAAAAATGTGTATTCTATAAAAATCTTGCTAGCATTGACTCCTACAAAATAAACTCCTGTTTTCTCTTTAATAGCATTAGCTTTCCACTCAGGAAACTCACACAAGATCTTCAGTTGTACAGACCCCTATTTATGTCAATTTGGATGTAATTTAATAAAATAGAGAGAAGGTGCATGGAAGTCACCGATAGCAGCAATGAAACCTTAAGGACACAGAATTCATCATATCAGATCAGTTAAGTCATCCACTGAATACAGCATACTCTCTTCAGCCCTGACCAATAGTAGATGCCCCTGGCACACGTTAATTTAAAGGTGCCTTGGGATCTAATGTCTGATCCCAACAATTAAGCCTCCTGCCATGCCCAAGTAATTTTGACTCAACCCTATCCTGTTTAGGTCAAATAAGACACTTATTTCTTTACAGCCTTAACATCGTCAACATATAATGCTGCCCCAACACCATTACCTTTTTGTTTCTGAAGGTGAGATTTCTAAGGGTTGCTTATTTGAATAATGCATATTCTTCAATACCTTTATTCCAGTCATGGTCACTATTTTGTCATGTTTCTGTTATGCCTCTATTATCCAGTGTAAGGTCATGCACTGATGGATCTAGCTCTTCCATTTTCTTATCCAAGCTTCTTACCTCCGTATGCAAACATTACAAGCATACAGGCATCACAGTAGCAAATAGGGCAAGGAGCAGAAAGCAGAGCAGCAGCATATCAGGCAGGAAAAAGGAATTGGAGTGGCACCAGGGCTGGTCTAAAGGTAACTGGCGCCCTAGGCGAACTGTGTACCTTGGCACCCCCACCACTTCCAATATATCTTTTAGGATGACGTTGCCAGTGGTATGCTCTTGTCATAAGTCCATTTGAGTGTTGAAAAGGTAGGAGTTGTGAGGGGAGTGCAAGAGAGCTCTGAGGTGCGCTTAAAGCCATGTCCAATCCCTTGATGGAGCTATGTGGAGGTAACCAGGAGTTCTAGCTGTGATGGTGGGGTCAATTCTAGTGATCTCTCCTCTGAGATCTTTTCAGAGGTCTGTCTCCCCTTACCAAACCAAAGGTCTTAGACTAAGGTGGAGCCATAGCCGGCCAGGGCTGTTATTTAGAATGATGTTCCTGTTATTTTGTTCTGCATATCATTTTGGCACCCCCCAAATTTTGGTGCCCTAGGCGACTGCCTAGCTCATCTAAGGGTTGGACTGGCCCTGAGTGGCACCCCAGGGAGGGAGGAGGGGGGGCAATTTGTGACAGACCTCAAAAAGTTCAGCCCTCGTTGACCCATCTGATTAAAGCTGTGACCAGTATTAGTACTTTCTTTCTTGTTGTCTGTCTCCTTACCCTTTGATATTTCTGTATCCACTACTTTGTCAGATTTTCAAGTTTCTGTGTGGAGATTACACAAATCACTCCCAGCTTTTTCTTCTAATTTAGAGGGCTATCATTTAGAAGCACCCCTCATACTCAGGTGAAGTCTACTCATCAAAGAGAATCTTCTCTATATTAAGGCATCCCAGTGGTTGACCATGCCAAAACCTTCCAAACAGCAGTAATTCTTATGCCATTTGTTGATTTTCTCTATCTTGCCATGCCATTGCCTTTTTTACTTTAGGTATCGGAAGAATTCCTCTGAAGATCACCTGGGCCTCTTTGAATATCTTCCTTAGGTGGGGAAAGTCATCCTTAATCCATCCCTGTGAGAATTTGGCAATATCATTTGATATGGGAGACAACCAGTGAAATTTTTTTAATAATAGATGGTTAATCAATTGTTTGTGATCGTTATAAAAATCACAACGACTAATGGGTCGATAGTTTGCTTATAGCGTATAACTGTCCTACTACTTTCTACTGATAAGCTTCTAAACATTTTTAGCAAATACTAATCGTATAACTTACTTAAAACATTTATCAGTCATTTTAACTCCTCAAAAGTATTTATAAAATGTGCTTTTGATACACAGTGTATAGAGAAAAATTTTCCTTTGAAGATTATGGTATGGCATATATACTTCCTATTAACAGGATGAGATTCTAGTACCTATGATGAATCACTTGCAAATACAAATACAGAGACACCATTCTGACATGTTTAATTATACTAAAAATAATATTGTATTGCTATTATACTGTATGTATAACTTTTCATAATTGAACAGCATTTAACTTCACTCCTTATTTAATAGCTATTTTGATATATCATGTTGCTTTTACTACTATTTCAGTGCTCTGTAAATCATTTGGCTTATTAAGTACTGTACTCAAGCTTTGAAGTAAATGTAGTTATGTGGAATAGTAAAAATATTTGGTGGCAAACAACGGGAATTACTCTAAAATACATATATTGAAAATCTGCAAAAAATAAAAAAGATGAGGGAGAAGGGCTGCAATTTAGTCTTGCACAAAGACCAGATACACATTTAGAGTAAACTAATTTAACTACATTGACTTCCAGTTCTTGACTTGAAGATAGATTGATTTATGCCAGCTAAATCTATATAAATGTTATACCATTTTGCTTGAAAACAGTCAATTCCTCCTTTTCTTTTTCCTAGACAAGTGATTTTCTCCAAATTATGTACTCAAAGTAGAAATGTATCCCACACTCCTTTAAGTCACTTTATCAGGCTCAGACATTGTCCTCATGGTATGGTGAGGGCTGTGAAACTAGCTGAAAGTCACCGTGATTCTCTTGCTTGGTCAACCTCTAAAAATCTCATGATTTGTTTCCCTCATCCCTTGATCTGCCTCTGCAACCAGCACCATTTTCAAACTGCTAAGAGCCTATTAAGGATAAATCAGTGCTGTCTGCACTGCTATGCTTATAGTTGGGAATATGGTGCAGCTTGTGCAGATATAGTTGATACATTGCTGCCTGACAGCTGCATCTTTGCAAGCCAAATGCCCTACTACCAAGGAGCTTTGGCTGAGGTTTTGGCTGTAGCAGAAACTACAACTAGAGCCTGAAACTCTCCTAGATATAGAATGAGGATAAAGAGGCAAATAAGGGAGAAGATGACAAGACTGAGCACCTACATCTAGGGGGATTTTCTTAGAACAGCTTCACTTTGGTTAGCAACCTCTCTGTACTTGGCTACCAAATGTTGGTAGAGGTAAGAGGGCTGTATTGCAGACCTAGGATGATCATCAGTGGATGCTGATCTTCAGGATGCCATAAAGCACAGATCTGGAGATCTGCACAAAGCCCCAGAGCTCTGTTGGCAGCACACCAATGTAAGAGTTCCCCTATCCATCCACAAGAATGTGGATATCGCCATCTGGAAGCTCAGCACTCCAGATTGCTACCAATCATCAGCTAACCAATTTAGTGTGGACAGACTGATTGTTAGGCCTGTTGTGAAGGAGAAACGCACTGTTATTAAAAAGATAGTGGGTGCATCTACACATGCACTTTAATGAGCAGTAGCCTATTTTACTGAGCTTTAGAGCATCATGACAAAAACCATACTAATATGCAATTAATATGCTAATGCACCGTAAAATTAGGCTACTGTGCATTAAGCATCAATAAAAAAAGTGTGCTTTTGCTACTGCTCATTAGGGCAGCTTAATGAGCATTTAGTTAGTACCTCACATTAGAGGTACTAAACTTAATGCGTAGTAGCAAAAGCACATTAATGAACATGTAGATGCACCCAGTGTTGCTACATGTTGTAAGGCTGCCAGACCTCAGAAGATTATTGATGGCTAAGTGTGCGCAGAGTTCTGCTGCACTAGGACAAATGTTGGAATACGCGTTCCTATTATTTGGCTTCCACACTAGCTCTCAAGAGTTCATAAATGTAAAGGAGTCCCTCTCTGTTATGCTCCAAATCTTGGTACTCCACTGTGGTAAGTTTACCAATATTGATGCAGGATGGTCTGAAAAGTTCTTGATACTATATTTTCCAGGAACTCATGCCTCCTTCTTTCTACCATGGCTAATGCTGTGGACATTAATAATATTCATGTTCCCTTATTTATTCTGTGCGCCATCATTTACCCTCTACTTTCCATGGCTGATGAAGTTTTTCACTAGACTTTTGAACTGTTGCAAATCACTATTTAATAGGGCTGTGTGAAACAGCACCATTTCATTTCAATTTCCATTTTGCCCTTTTGAAGAGACAGTGTTCATTTCATCACTTTGTTTTGAAGCACTGTTCTGTTTCGTTTTGTTGAAACTGTTTTGCTGTTTCGACCTGTTTCGACGTTTTGCCCATAAGATAAAATGGGGAATCATGAAAATGCCTATACCTTTGTCATTTCTTATCTGATTCAGATGAACATTGCAGGGATGGTAGCCCTTCAGAGGGCATGAAGCCTGCCAAGTTTCAAGGAGATAGGTGTCGGGATTTCTGGGGAACTGTACCTCAAACTGCTGATAAGTAAAACTCGTATCATTTGCCAGCAGCAGCAGCCTGCTGTTATCCCACGTGCAGATCTGGAGGCCCGTACCCCCTGAGAGGACTGTGAGGCTGTGCCTGACTCCTCCCAGGGGGCATGGGCTCCTGGATCTGTGTGCAGAATGACAGCAGGATGCTGCTGCCGGGTGGGACTAGTGCTAGGCACAGCCCATGCCGAGCGCTGTGAAGCGTGGTGCTGCTGCTGGCCCTAGCCAGCAGCATGCTGTTATCCTGCACACAGATCCAGGGGGCCTACACAGATCCAGGGGCCCATGCTGCAGCAAGCCTGGCTTTGAAACTCTAAATGTTTCAAAATTTTTTTGAGTGCCCTCATTTCATTTCGAATCTGTTTCGAAGCTTCAAAATGAAACACCTGTCAAAATTTCGTACAGCCCTACTATTTAACTACCATGCAAGTAACTGTAGGATGACAGTAGGCTGTGCCTCTAAGATACTGAACAGTAGGTGGCAAGTTGCTAACTGGTAGGATAGAGGCTGCCAAACCCTACCCACCTCTAGTGATAATGTATGTGCTATGCGCTGCACTACAACTGCAAGAGCAAGGGAGAGAACCTCCAAGTATTGTAAGGCAGCAGTTCAGAGACTTTGAGGGAGCCTACAAGATGCTTTCTCTCAATGACAATCATTAAGGGGACATTATTAGGGTTTTCAAGTCTAGATTCTAGAAAGAACCTATTATTTTTGGATGTGGTTTGGACTTTGGATGTGTAGCTTGTCATCACCTGATGGATGTTAGCATAGAGCCTTCACTTGCTTAGCTAAAGTGGGAGAGTTGTTGCCTTAAGTGGTGGGGGAAGAGATCATTTGTGGGGGCTGAGCACCACCTGATCCCTGCCCCTCCCTCCCACAGGGCCACTCCAAAGCTGGCACATGCTGGAGGAGCAGCTGTATGCCAAGCAGCACCGGGCACTGTGGGATGGCGGTGCCATTGTGCTGCTGCTGTTGCTGGCCACTGTGAAAAGTTTAGGAAGGCTAAGCCCCATTAGCCTTGGACTTCTGCCGCCTATGCTTGTTGCTATATACTGTTTAATGTACTTTATTAAAGCATTGCTATTCATTTGGAAAAGAGTAGGAAATATGTTTAACATGATGCTGAGGCCAGGTGGGCTCTGGGAAGATCTTTTCACTCTGCAAAAGTTTATTTCCATTCCTCATATATCTTGATGGACTGTGGCTGTGCTTCTGTTGGGAGGGATGTAACAGTGCAGGGGCCCACTGGTCTATGAATGGATTTCTTTTTAATGTTAGGGTTTGTGCCCATGCTTGGTATCCCTTTATCAATGTTAAGAGGGTGGGCAGTATATTTTCACTGTATAGGTACATTGGCTTAGTGCAGGGGTGTCAGACATACAGCCAGTGGTCAGAATCCAGCTTGCAGACCTGGGTCATCCATCTCTGAATCTTTTGCCCCATATCTGGCTATGCTGGGGTTCTTTCCCTTGGTGGCATCCTAGCTCCTAGGTAAGAGCCATAGTCTTGAAGTCCTATCAGCATCATGGGAAGAAGCCCAATGCCACTGCTTGTTCCTGCAGTGATAGCCAATTGCCCATGGGTGCCAGGGATCTTTCTGCAGTGCTGCTGGGGATCCAGTGCTACAGCTCTTATTGGCTTGGCTGCCACCTCTAGCTGTCCCTTTTCTGCAATATTCTTGGAGCTTCCCAAGATGTGCAAGTTTCAGGCACAGGGAATCTGTCAGTAGCAATTCAATAACGCCCTGTCTGAACTTCTACCTCTTCTGCACCCCACTTTCCCCATAGAGTAATAAACAGGGATGAAGAGACAAGAACCCATTCTTTGAAAAGCATTGGTCTGTAAACAACAAGAATAACAAGGCCTGCTTTGTTACAAGTATGATATTAAGAGGGAAGGACGGCTCACATGGCTTGGCCTGCTTCAGGGCAACTTTGAGACTGACTCTAAACTTCATTGTAAACATAGCCTCAAAGTTACACAGAGAATTACATAAACAGAGCCAGTTTTCTGCCAGGTCCTTCTTCATTCTTTCACCCCATCATCCTCAGAGCCCCTTCCCAGTCTTGAAAGGCTCTGGAAATAGAAAGTCTATTTCAATTTTTCCTCCCATATGCTTGGGTACTTTAATGCAAGGAACCCTTCTAGCTCTCACAGATTGTTAGTCATGCAGACTATGCTCAGGGCATATTAGATTTCTGTTCTGTTCTGTTGGATTATATTTCATTCCTGTGGGTCTGTAGCAATGGGGCTGGGAGCCAGCAGGGAGCTAGAATAGTAATCCAGAAAATGTGCATGACATGGTGGTGGTGTGGGGGGTAGAATCTAATGGGGCCAGGATAATAACTTTTTCAGGCTGCCCTAATGTCTAAGGATGTGTTTCTGATCCGTGTGACCAGACAGTAAAGAGGCTACTTATTTACAAAGGCGAAGGGGAGCCCAGCAAGATATGCATTGCTGTTATTTACCAGAATGGTCCCACCTGATGTTCTGAAGTACATAGTCATCTACTTAGGAATGAGAAAGTCTTGCCTTTTAATGTTAGAGCCTGGCTAGAGCAATTTTTGTATCTAAAATTCTATTTCATATCCCCTGTGGACATGATCAAGATTGCAATTTGGCATTTATGATACAGCAATAGCTTTAGGCACACTAGGAGTTAACAATATTGGTGCCTTCCTAATAGCACTGTGCAATGTAGGAGTTTGGTTATGGCTGTGATGTAGGACTTTTAAAATTAGTATTGTACTTAGCAAAAGACCTTGCTACATTTTCCTTGGTGAAAATACTTTTCCCTGATGAAATGAAGTAATTTCTAGCTTGATCACAACATACTATGTAGGATGCAATTTATAATTGAACTATAGAACAACCTGCTCTCAATAAACACATTTCTATTAGAAGATTTTCCTCTTTGATTCTGGTGCAGTCAGCATTGGAACAAGTGGCTGGTGAAGGAATCGGCACTGGGAGAGAGAGGGAGAGCCAAGAGAGAAAGGCGAGGGCTGTGCCTGGCAGGCTGTACATAGTAATGTAGGCTATAGCATTCTCACCAACTGTTCATAATCATTTTGAGCACACAGTAATGTGGTTTATAACTTCACAGGAATGGGGAGTAGAACCTGGAAAGGCTACTGGCTCTCATCCTCCCCATATGACAACATACAGCTCAAGGAATGAAAAATAAATATGAGGTGCATATCACAGAAGGCAATACCAATAACTTAGAATAAAGGCAGACATAATGGTGATTATCAGTCATCTCTGCAGTGCTGCCAGCAGACTGAGTGCATCCAAAGACAAAAAGCTGGGAGTGAGGGGCTAAATGTCCAGGTCCTAATTGTGCTCCTGGATACTGAAGATCCCAAGGGCATTCTTATCTATGGAGCCATCAGCCATGCAGTCATTGCTGTCTTCACATACATTGGCCAGGTCTGAAATGAAGTGGATGATAATGCCAGTATCATCATAACACAAGCAGGTGCCTTGAGCACTACTGGAGGTCTGGGTTTTGTCCTTCCACATAGCCAATCCCTTAGCAACACCCTCAAATAATCTAGTGTGTCCACACTCCTGGGCTTTCTTGAACCTTCATGTGTCCCCTGAGGTGGATAAGACCCAGGATACTGGATGGCTTCACTTGGACACATAACAAGGCAGCACTGCAATGAGCTAAAAAAAATGGAAATGAAGCTGATTCTGGGAACAAGCAGGTGGAAGTGGACTAAACCTGGCTTCGTGTTAGGTTTCAAACATAGAGGTAACATCTAGTCACTGTGACCCGAGACCAATGAAATATGCACAGGTGAAAAGATCAGCCAGCCAGGGCAGAGTGCAAGATAATATTCATAGAATCATCATAGAAGTAGGGTCGGAAGGGACCTTGTAGATCTTCAAGTCCAACCTCCTGCCTGGGCAGGAGGAAAACTGGGCTCAAGTGACCACAGCCAGGTAGGCATCGAGCCTCTTCTTAAAGATCCCCAGGGTAGGAGCCAGCACCACTTCCCTTGGAAGTTGGTTCCAGATCCTAGCCGCCCTAACTGTGAAGTAGTTCCTATGGATGTCTAATCTAAACCTACTCTCCAACAACTTGTGGCCATTATTCCTTGTTATCCCAGGGGGCGCTAGGGGAAACAAGGTCTCCCCCAAACCCTTCTGCTCCCCCCTAGTGAGTTTATAGATGGTCACCAGGTCCCCCCTCAGCCTTCTCTTGTGAAGGCTGAACAGGTTCAGGTCCTGCAGCCTCTCATTGTAGGGTCTGCCCTGCTGTCCCTGGATCATGCGGGTGGCCCTCCTCTGGACCCTCTCAATGTTGTCCACATCCCTCTTGAAGTGGGGTGCCCAGAACTGGACACAGTACTCCAGCTGTGGCCTGACCAGTGTCACGTAGAGGGGGAGGATCACCTCCTTGGACCTACTTGAGATGCACCTGTGGATGCACAATAGGGTCCGGTTAGCCCTGCTGACCGTGACCTCGCATTGTCGGCCGATGTTCATCTTGGAGTCAGTGATGACTCCAAGATCCCTTTCTGCCTCCATGCTCTCAAGAAGGGAGTTTCCCATCTTATAAGTGTGCTGCCGGTTACTACTGCCCAAGTGCAGCACCCTGCACTTGTCAGTATTGAAACGCATCCTGTTTTTGTTAGCCCACCCCTGCAACCTATCCAGATCTTTCTGCAGTCTTTCCCTCCCTACTAGCGTGCCCACCTCACCCCAAATTTTGGTATCATCAGCAAATTTGAACAGGTTGCTTTTTACCCCGTTGTCCAAATTGCTGATAAATTGAACAGTGCGGGCCCAAGGAACGAGCCCTGGGGGACTCTGTTGCCCACTTCCCCCCAGGTCGAATATGACCCATCCACCACCACCCTCTGAGTACGACCCTTCAGC
>NW_005842801.1:370644-374103 GCF_000455745.1 Alligator sinensis
GAGCCCTGGGGGACTCTGCTGCCCACTTCCCCCCAGGTTGAATATGACCCGTTCACCACCACCCTCTGAGTATGACCCTTCAGCCAATTAGCAATTCATCTGACTGTGTAGGCATCAATGCCACAGTCGCCTAGTTTTTTAATGAGGATGGGGTGGGAGACAGTGTCAAAGGCCTTGCTGAAGTCCAGAAAGACTACATCCACGGTGACACCTGCATCCAATGCTTTTTGTGACCTGATCGTAAAAGGCAATCAGGTTGGTCTGACGTGACCTGCCCCTAATGAAACTGTGCTGGTTGCCCTTGAGCATCATCCCCGATGCCGGCCCATCACAGATGTGCTCCTTGATGATCTTCTCAAAGAGTTTCCCCAGGATTGAGGTAAGACTGATGGGCCTATAGTTGCCCAGGTCCTCCCTCCTCCCTTTCTTAAAGATGGGGACCACATTGGCTATCTTCCAATCATCTGGCACCTGGCCCGAGCACCATGAGCACTCGTAAAGCCGTGCCAAGGGCCCAGCAATAACCCCTGCTAGCTCCCTCAACACCCTGGGGTGGAGAGCATCTGGACCTGCTGACTTGAACATGTCCAGCCCCTCCAGAAGCACTCTAACCCGGTCCTCCTTAACCTTAGGTCTTGAGGCATTCCCCTCAAGTCCGTCTTGAAACACGGTGGGGGAGTCCCGGTCCCTGCACAAGAAAACGGAGGTGAAGAATTCGTTAAAGAGGTCTGTCTTCTCCTCTGTCGCAACCACCAGATTGCCCAGCGCATCTTGCAGGGGCCCCACATTTCCAGGTGCCTTCTTCATCCTCCCTATATATATTTGAAAAAGGACTTTTTATTATCTTTGATCTTGGACACTATTGGAAAATCACTGGAAGAATACCAAAAAAGTTTGTAGCAAAGATACAACATGAATATTTGTAAATGTAACTTCCTATAAGCTTGCTTTCAACAAAAATAAAAACATATCCCCACTTCACCTGTTATTTTGTAGTAAGGAATTGCATTGTATGGATGCTGATCTTGTAACTAAAATACAACTCTATTTAATTGTTTAGGAAATAAGGTAACTTCCTCCTCTTCCTCCCATTCACTGTCCTGGTCTAGGTAAAAGATGAGAGCTCTGGTGCATGGGCCACTGAAGGGAATTCCTGACTCCTAGGGTGAGCAGTGAAAAGTGGAAACCCTACAAAACTCAGTGCCACAAATACCTTTTCCATGCCCTCATGTACAGCAGTTACCTGGGACAAAAGGTTACCTTAGTTCACCTGAGAGGCACCCCCAAAAAACTGGTTGGATGGTTGCAAGGCTTTAAAAAAGGATTATTTGAGCAATTAGGCAACATCTGCTGGAGGGCAGTACAGCAGTTCACAGGCAATCCATGAAGTTTTTGGAGAGTGCTGGGGACAACTTCCTGGAGCAAGTGTTGGAGAAGCCAAATACGGGCTGTGCTCTTCTTGACCTACTGCTCACAAACAGGACAGAATTGGTGGGAGATGTTGAAGTGGATGGCAATTTGAGCAGCAGTGACCATAAGATGGTCAAGTTCAGGATCCTGACAGAAGGAAGAAAGGAGTAAGAACCCTGGACTTCAGAAAAGCAGACTTTGACTCTCTTAGGGAACTGATGGGCAGGATTCCCTGGGAGGCCAGGCTGAGGGGGAAAGGAGTCCAGGATAGTTGGTTGTATGTTAAAGAAACCTTACTGAGGGCACAGGAACAAACTAGTCAAATGTGCAGGAAGACTAGCAAATATGGAAGGCAACCAGCTTGGCTTAGCTGAGAACTCTCCAGTGAACTTAAACACAATAAAGAAGCTTACAAGAAGTGGAAGCTTGGACAGATGACAAGGGAGGAGTATAAGAATATTGCTCAGGCATGTAGGGATGAAATCAGGAAAGCCAGTGTAATTGGGAAAGCAGGCCAAAGTGCAATTGGAGTTGCAGCTAGTAAGGGATGTAAAGGGTAACAAGAAGGGTTTCTACAAATATGTTGGCAACAAGAGGAAGGTTAGGGAATGTGTGGGTCCCTTACTGAATGAGGAAAGCAACCTAGTGACAGATGAGGAAGAAAAGGCTGAAGTGCTCAATGCCTTTCTTACCTCAGTCTTCACAGGCCAGCTCCTAGAATACTGCATCAGGCAGCAAGTCTGGGGAGGTAAGCAGCCCTCACTTGTGAAAGAACAGGTTAAGGACTATTTAGAAAAGCTGGATGTGTACAAGTCCATCGGGCCGGAGGCAATGCATCCAAGGGTGCTGAGAGAGTTTGTTGATGTGATTGCAAAGCCACTGGCCATTATCTTTGGAAACTTGGGGTGATTGGAGAAGGTCCCAGATGGTTGGAAAAGGGCAAATATAGTGCCCATCTTTAAGAAAGGGAAGAAGGAGGATCTGAAGAACTACAAAGCAACCAATCTCCCCTCAATCCCTGGAAAAATCATGGAGCAGGTTCTCAAGGAATCCGTTTCTAAGCACCTGGATGAGAAGAAAGTGATCAGGAACAACAACACAGATTCACCAGGGGCAAGTCGTGCCTGACCAACATGATTTCCTTCTATGATGAGATGACTGGTTCTGTGGACACGGGGAAAGCAGTGGACATGATGCTTTACAAGGCCTGGGAGTGTAGGAGGGCTATTAAGAAGGCCAAGGCAGAGATGGAACTCGGGCTAGCATCCAGGATTAGGGACAACAAAAAGTCCTTTTTCAAGTACATTGGGAGCAAGAAGAGGGCACTAGGCAATGTAGGGCCCCTGCAAGACACAAACGGTAATCTTGTGGCCACGCCAGACAAGAAAGCTGATATTTTTAACAGTTTCTTTGCCTCTGTTTTCTTGAACAGGGACCAGGACATCCCACCTACCAGAGGTAGGGACAATCTCGCGGATAGCTCTGTCAGGCCTTCAGTCAGCGCAGATGTAGTTAGGGATCTTCTGGAAGGGCTAGACATTTTTAAATCTGCAGGTCCAGATGCCCTCCACCCAAGGGTGTTGAGGGAGCTGGCAGGGGTCATTGCAGAGCCCTTGGCCCAGCTGTATGAGCATTCGTGGTCATCTGGCCAGGTGCTGGGGCATTGGAAACTGGCTAATGTGGTCCCAATTTTCAAGAAGGGGAGGAAGGAGGACCCAAGTAAGTATAGGCCTGAAAGCCTCACCTCGGTGCTCAAGAAGATCTTGGAGAGAATCATCAAGGAGCACATCTGTGGGGGGTCTGCAGGGGAGATCATGCTCGGGGGCAATCAGCATGGGTTCATCAAAGGCAGGTCCTGCCAGACCAACCTGATTGCCTTTTATCACCAAGTAACTAAATCCTTGGATAATGGTGTCGCTGTGGACGTAGTCTTTCTAGACTTTAAGAAGGCCTTTGACACTGTGTCTCACCCCATCCTCATCAATAAATTAAGTGACTGCAGCATTGATGCCTGCACAGTTGGATGGGTAAAAAATTGGCTGATGGGGC
>NW_005842801.1:374903-387698 GCF_000455745.1 Alligator sinensis
CTTCCCAGCCTGTGGCAGGGGGTCAGGCTAGATGATCTGTTCAGGTCCCTCCTGACCCTAGCTACTATGAAACTGAATAAGACAGATGAATGGAGGCTGAGGGAACTGAGCTTATTTTGTCTTCAGAAGGGAAGACAGAGGGGATTTAGTAGCAGCCTTTAATTACCTGAAGGGTGGTTCCAAAGAGGGTGGAGCTGGATTGTTCTCAGTGGTGGCAGATGACTGAACAAGGAGCAATGGGCTCAAGTTGCAGCAAGGGAAGTTTAGGTTAGATATTAGGAAAAACTCTCATGAGGAGGGTAGTAAAGCTCTGGAACAGGCTACCCTTGAGAGGTTGTAGAATTTCCATCCTTAGAGGATTTTAAGACCCATCTAGACAAGGACTTGACTGGGATGATCTAGTTGGGGCTGGTCCTGCTTTGAGCAGGGGATTGGATTAGATGACCTCCTGAGCTCCCTGCCAACCCTAATTGTCTGTGATTCTATAATACACAAATGACCCCAGGTCATTATTTGTGGGTGAGTGGACAATCCTTTTAGGGGGCACCCCAAATAACTTGACAAATGAATGGAAGGCAGCTGGGATAAATTCTGCACACACATAATTGACTCCAGGGGACCATCTAACCAAAGGACCCTGGGGAAGAGATTTGAACAGATCACCAGGAGGTCCCAAATAAGTTGAAAAAGGTTCCCCATAAAGCATTCTGGTAATAAGAATAGAAAAATAAATTAGGACTATAGAAAATATCACTTGAGCATCATGATTAAGATTTTGAATCAGACAGAAGCCGTATTCTCTGGTAAACTATGCAAGACAGAATGCTTCTAGATATAAAATGAAAAAGATTAAGTATGGTTCATTTAAAAAAAAATTGAAATGTATCTGAAAAAATGAAAGGATGTGCAGGATAGTAATAAATGGGATGATTCTGTTTCAAAGTCAGACACACAATATGTTTACTAGGGAATAAACTGACTTTCTTCCATAGTTAAAAATGGCATGGATACATGACACACAGCCTTATTCCAGTGTAATTCACTCTGCTAGGATCAAGTTATCTATGAGAAAGTTATTGTGGGCACAGACCGAAGTGACAATTTTCACCTGATCTTGCCCCAGAAAGTATTCTACAGCCGTGACTGAACACAAGTACATGGCTGCAGACCACTTTAAAAGGGCCCAATCCCATGAAAATCTGAACCTTCATTGTATGAGGGTTCAGATGAACACACTCCAAAACAAAGAGCAGCTGTAACTTTTATCTGTGGAGCTCCCAGCCTGTCACTGTTTTCAGAATGGGAGAGGGGAAAAGGGAGCAGAGAGAGTTTGGTTTGGGGGTTTTCTACCGGGTGGGAGAAGGGAAGGGAGGAGGGGTAGGACTCCAGTCTGTTCACTGCACCCTCCAGCACCCAGTAGAGGGAACCCCAAGAACAAGTTCCCTCTACTCCCTTTCTCCCCTCCCATTCTTAAAACAGTGACAGGATGGAAGGAGGAAGTGGTATTGGTACAGAGACTAGGCTAAACACAGCAAGCAGCTGGAATCTGCAATACCAACAGCGAACTTCTGCTAGGTCTAGGGGATCATTGCAACTCACAGTGCTTCCTTTAAAGTGCTATGAGTTGCAACAGGGAGCTGCTCTTTTATCCTCACCCTGCATGTCCACTCCTCTAAATTTCATACCAGGGTAGCCCTTTGCTGAATTAAAACAGGCTCCCCTGCCTGCTAGCGACCAGGCGCTGTAATTATGCCTCCTGAAGCACCCAGTTTGGAGAGGTGGACCAGGGTGTGCTCATTATAAAGCAGAATATTTACTGGAAATCTTGGGTATATCGGTCCATAGTAATAATGGTGTGTTACTGTGTGTCCATACCCAAACAAAAATAAAACTCTAATAACTAATCAGTGGATTCCTTAGCCTGGTATTAGTAAGCACGCCAACTAAAAAATGCAGTTAAGGAGGTGCTTCAGTCCCAGTTAAGCATATGCTTACATGTCTTTTTGAACAAAGCTGGACTTAAACATATGCTTAAATGCTTATTTGAACCACGGCTTCAGGGAATGATTAGACACTGTTGCAGAAGAACATGTGTTTGTTTTTTTATTTGCTTTTACACTTTAAATAGAGGTAAGTTTAGGTGATTAACCCAGACCTATTTCTCACATGATAGAATATTTAGGCACTTAAAATATCATAGTAAACAAAGAAATCTAATTTTGTAGCCGTCACAAGAGTGACTAATCATGCTTTATTTTTTACAGAGGAAAAAAGTGAAATTCTCTCTCATTTAGCAGAGACAATTGCACAGAAGCAGAAGTCCAAGGGCTTGCAAATAAGTACAAGAACAAGATCTTTTAATGCAACAAGGTCCAAGGTATTATAAATCAGAGTATAGAGGTATTAGACATTTCTGATCTATGTTTGCAACATGTTCAGGTTGTCAAAAAAGAACAAGTAGCATTCAGGACAGAAAGACACAAAATTCTGATTGTGTTTTCTATGGTGACCTTGGCCTTGGTCCTAAGCACCTGATTTAAATGCCACCAAAATTAACAGGGACCTTTCTATTGTCTTTGATGCACTCCTGATCCCTTAAAAAAGAACATGGAAAATGCAGGGAGGCACAAAGCATTTGGATACTAATTGAGAACACACACAGATTGTTAATAAGAGCATCCTTAAGAAAGTTTAATGGAACATTGATGTCTCCAAGATAGAAGAACACCAGCTTTGTAGACTGAAAGCTAAAGATGTTAGTTCAAAGTCAGAAAAGTCAGATATATGGTTCCTTTCTGGGTCATGTAAGATATAATAGGGGAAAATATTACAACTCAGATGCTACACATGCATGTGTAGCAAGTTGTGAGAAGTGGCTTCAGAGTAGTCTGGTTAGACTGAAGTGCTAGATAAGCTTTCCTATATGCATTTAACCTGGACCTGAACCACTACTACATTGCAGACACTATACTTCCAAAATGAAATAAGGGGTCTTAATTTTGCCTGAACACCAGTTTTACTATCATTTCAATGAAATAATGCCAGCATAAAACAAGCATACCTGAAGGAATAGTGAAGTCTACTGTTTGCATACAAAAGGATTCTTTCAGCATAAAATCTACTATTCTGATCAAATGGAAGCTAGTGATAATACCAACCAGCATCACAGGCTGTAGGAACAGTAGAAGCAACATAAAATGACCTAAAGAAATTTGGCTGGTACTTTTAAATCTACTCCATATCTCCTGAAGAGTCAAGCTGAAAAGCAGAGGGTGCGCACCTTTGGGGAGGTTCTGAGAGAGATTTTTTTTAAGCTTTGGTAGGAGTTGAGGCAGGGAATAGGTGGTGGGTTCCAACTTTCACAGGGGAGGTGCAGACCTCTAGTTTGGACAATCCTTTTATGAAGTATGGGTCTCACAAACTGATGTGGAGAAAATGGATTTACAAAGGTATTATGCATACAGAACACCTAGTAGTAGTAAATCATATTAAATCCTTTTCTGAGTTCTGTGATGAATTTGACCTTCTGAAAATAACTAACTGAATGGCAATAAATGTGATTGTAGCAGGCTTACCTTTTGGAGCTTGGGTTGAGTCCCAGGCTCAAGAGTCTGCTGTTTGATTGGTGGAGCCCATCCACCAATCAGGAGGCAGCAAGAGAAGTGGAGTCACACCCCTTTCCTGAGGGGAGGGGGAGAAGAGCTCTACCGACCTGACTACAGACTGCAACACTGTCAGGCCCAGAAGACTTCAGGGGCAGAGCCCTGGAGAGTATATAAAGAGCAGCGTGCCCGGCATGAGGGGAGATGCAGCAAGGGACTTAAGAAGAGTGAAGCGAGAAAAGCTGGGGAGTTCTTCCCCAGGGGGCAATAGGCCCAAGGGTCCTGAAGCCACTACTGGAGGAGCAGCCTTGGGAGCGGTGTGAGACTGCTTGGGCTGTTGGCGGTGCACAGGGACTGTGCATGGAGACCCAGCCCTGGGAGCAGTGTGAGACTGCTTGGCCCCATCAGGGTATGCAGTTAGGCACACAGAGCTCAGGTTCTGGGGGAAGTCGCAAGTGGCAGCTTAAGCCTGCAACCCTGGAGGACCAGGATGCCACTCAGGGCAGTGCATGGAGAAGCAGAGCCAGGAAGCAGCAGAGGCCAGACAGCCGGATCATCCTGAAGGGCCTGGCCTTTGCTAAAAGAGCCCTCGGGGCCAAAGCCAGAGCATCGGGAAATAGTAGTGCTGCGGTGTGAGGCCCAGCACCCAGAAGCCAGCAGTGGTGGTACAGCAGTTGAGAGGAGCCAAGCCCTCAGTGCCCAGAGTGGAGCACAGGGTGGGGAGAAGCCCAGCGGTGGACAAGAGGCCTGAAGAGGCACTCCAGCAGTGACACAGAGGAGACCCCATCAAGCTGCGTCCTGACCACTGCCACCTGAGGAAACATGAGTCATTGGGCCCTTGGGTCCCACAAGGGAAAATGTTTGATATGGGGGTAAACCCCAGAGAAGGGGTGGGGTGAGCAGTCTCTTCCACGTCCCCACAGCGACCCCATTGAAAGAAAGACTATCTCTTGCCATGGGTCAGGGACTATATTAAGGAATAGATGTTATTGAGATTGTTTATGTCTGCACCTTATATTTTGTAATTGAAATGTAGTAATGTGATGTTGTATTGTGTTGATACTGCTGAAATTGAAATTGTTTTATTGTGATGGGTAAATAGTGCTATTATAGGACAGGGTAACTTCTGAAAAGCACCCCGTTGGTTTCTTTGATTGCTAGTAGGGCTGTGCAAAATTTCGCCACCAGTTTTGTTTCGACACTGTTTCGACCTGTTTCAAGGTCAAAACAGCAAAACCAAAATGAAACAGATATGGTCGAAACAGCCTCAAAACGAAATGAGGCAACTCGAAATGTTTTGCCGTTTCAGCGCTGTTTCACCGTTTCACCCATAGGCTATAATGGGGAAGGTCAAAACAGCCTATAACTTTGTCATTTCTGGCCAGATTTGGATAAAACTTGCAGAAATGGTAGCCCCTTCTGAGGGAATAAAGTATGCCAAGCTTTAAGAAGATAGGTGCAGGGGGTTTGGAGAAACTGCACCCCAAAATCTTGAGAGCCAAACTTGTGTCATGTGTATGTGTTAAGCCACAGCAGGGTCAAAACTACAGGGATGCTAGCCCCTGCTGAGGCCACAAAGCCTGCCAAGCTTCAAGAAGATTGGTGCAGGGGGTTTTGGGGAAACTGCACCTCAAGCTGTGGACAAGCAGAACTCATGACATGGGTGACACTGTGTGTGTTAAGACACAGCAAGGTGAAGGGTGTAGGGATGGTAGCCCCTGCTGCAGCCACTAAGTCTGCCAGCTGTCAAGGAGATCGATGCAGGGGTTCTGGGGCCCTGCACCCCTAGCTACTCACAGACAAAACTCGTGACATGGGTGCTCGTTGAAATGACTCTGTCTGTCTTGGGGCAGTTGATTGTCTGTATTGATTATTTCCTCTCCTTAGTTGTGGTTTTGTAGGTGTTAATCCATGCTCGTTAAGTCATTATGTAGTAGCTAGGTACTGTGTATTGAGCTGGTCCTTGAATGAATCATGATTAATTGGTAACTGGTAACACAGTAGCTTAGCAGCCAGGCCTGCAGTAGTCGGCCCCCTGCCCCGCGCCCCGCTAACTCTGGGTTTGGGAAAGTCTCCATGCACCCCCTGCAAAAAGCACCACCAACACCGCCGTCAGCACCTGCCTAGGGCCTAACTCTTGGCTGAACTCATCCTCTGGCATGGAAGGGGTAATTAATAGGCCTTCCTGCTCTCTCCATTCTTTATGCAAGTTGACATGATAAATTTGCCTCTCTCTTTGGGACCCTGGCTTATACATTTTGTAGTCTATGGGGCCTACTTGACAGGTCACCTCGAAAGGCCCCTGCCAACTTCTAGTGAGCTTGTTCTCGGTGTCAGGGAGTATCACTAAGACCTTCTGGCCAGCCCAGATGATCCTCTCCTGAGCCCTTTTGTCGTATGCAGACTTCTGCATTCACTGGGCTGCTCTCAGGCACTCGCGTGCTAACTCCCCTGCCCTCTGTAGGTGCTGCCGCATGTTCCGTACCTATCCGGAAGTGTCTAGCTCCTCTCTCTGTCCGGCCTCCCACCCTTCCTTGACCAGGTCTAGTAAGTCCCTGGGCCGGTGCCCATACACCAGGTCGAATGGGGCGCACCCTAGCAATGACTGAGGGGCCTCTCGTGTTGCAAACAACAACAGTGGGACCATCAGGTCCCACCACCAGGGCTCTGACTGTATGCACTGCCTCAACATAGTCTTCAAAGTTTGGTTAAACCTCTCTACTACCCCATTAGTCTGTGGATGGTAAACGGTTGTGCGGAGATGTTTGATCCGCAACAACCTACATAAACTGTGTATGACGCCCGACATAAAATTAGACCCCTGGTTGGTGACAATGTCTTTTGGGATGCCTACCCGGGTGATCCATTTCTTAAGTTCCTCCACTACCCGGGGCCCTGTGACCAACCTCATGGGAACCGCCTCTGGGAACCTGGTCGTGTAGTCTATGATGACAAGCAGGTATTGGTGGCCTGCTGAGCTCTTCAAAAGGGGGCCTACTATGTCCATTGCGATACGCGAAAAGAGAACCTCGACTATCAGCATGGTTTGCAATGGAGCTCATGCTGGCCTATCCCCACTCACTCTTTGGCAAGCCGGACAGGCCCAACAAAACTTCTCTACCTGCTCATACAACCCGACCCAGAAACACCATCTGGTCAATCTGGCTTCTGTTTTATGGTACCCCAGGTGTCCTCTCAACGGGTTCTCATGTGCTAGCTTCAGGAGGGGAAGTCTAAACTGAGCAGGGATCAGTAGCTGAGTTATTTCCGCCCCCTTCCCCACCTCCCCCAGTGAGTCCTGCTTTACCTGATACAACAGCCCATTTCTAACCTCAAATCGGGGCAGGTGCGTATAGCGACATGGGTCCACTATTTCTTCTTCCACCTTCACCAGCTCAGCTTCTCGTGTGGCCTGGAATTCTCACTCCTCCTCCTGAGGGAGCCGGAAAGTGTGACTGCTCACTAGCTATTTGAGATCCAGGTCTTCAGTGAGATCTCCGGCCAGACCAACTTCACCCTCGTCGCTCCTCCTTGTCACGTTGAAGACTTCGTAAATTTCCCGCCAGTCCCGCCCCAGAATCATGGGGTATGGTAGGTCCCGTGCCAACCCAACCGTTATTTCTTGGGTGGTGTTCAGTACTGTGACTTGATAGAACTTTCAGGGGTAAAAGGTACTGTGCCCATGCATACAAGTCATCCTCACGGGGGTGGCTTTCCGGATATAAGTGGAGGGAGCCAGCTTGCTTTTGACAAAGGTGTGGGAACAGCCCATGTAGATAATGGCCTCCAACCTCTCACCACCAACCCAGGTGTTGACCATCGGGTAGAACCCAGGGCCTCCTGATGAGCCTCTTCCCACACTACAGTCATAGATTCGGTACCTGCCGAATTGGCCGGGCCAGACGCTCCACTCAGTTCTGCAAACGGCAAATGTGTTGTTTGAGTGAGGGCCTGGGATACATAAGCACAATCCTGGAACATGTGTCCCACCTTTCCACACTGGAAGCAAATCACCCCAGCGCTGTCAGGCTTCTAGTTTTCCTGGGCCTCCTGGTTCCCCGGTTTGGCAGGGTCGTGAGGTCTCAAATGTCCCGCCACTCTTGGGCCTTGGTCCTATGGCCTCTCCCCTCGGGCACTAAAAAAATTCTCAGCTAGCTGCAACGCTTCTACTGATGATCCTGACCTGTGACAACGGGTCCACCTCTGGGTTTCTTCATCTAGATCATTCAGAAATTGCTCTAGCAGAAATTTCACTTTTCGAGCTCTCTACAGGTTTCAGCCACTTGGAAGGCAGGTCAGCCAGCTGCTGTAACAACGTCCATGGATCCTTTGCTTCCCATTGCTTCCGGGCCCTACAAGCTTGGCAGTAAGTATCAGGGTTGATGTCCAGTCTATATAAAATCTCCTTCTTAACCTTATCGTAGTCCCTGGCTTCCTCACATGACATGGATCCGTAGGTCGCTTGTGCTTTCCCTATCAACAGCACCCCGAGGTTCCCAACCCACCGCGATTTCTCCAATCCAGCCACCAGGACCGCCCGCTCGAAGCTTTTGAGAAATACCTCAGGATCATTGTGTACTGTCATCTTCAGGATCCTTAGCTTCACCGTGTTCCACTGTTGCAATGCCTGTTGCTAGATCCAGTTTTCTTCCAAGGCCAGCTGCTGTGTCAATTGCTGCAGCTGATGCTGGAGAATTTGTCCCATCAGATGTAGTGTCTGCTGGACCGGGTCCATGCTGGCTGCAGCTGCCGCCATGGGGACTTCCATCCTTCCTATTTCTTCTTGGCCGTTGTCAAATTTCCAGACCAGTGCACCAAGTTGTCAGGTAGCCACCAGGTACAGACATGCATTTTTACATCCTGATGACATCCACCAACCCCCTCAGGGAGACTGCAGCCCATTTCTAGTCAGTCTAGGTGGGGTCCAGTGCTCTCTCTTCTCACCTGCCATGACTTTGATGAGAGGGAGGTGGTGACTACCCACCTCCACCTAGACCGACCACCAAGCTCCACCCAGCTCCCGAAGCCTTGGGGAGGGAGTGGCCGAAAGGACTACTCAGAGACAATTTTTTTTCCTTCTCATTTTTTTTTTTTTTTTTTTATTTCGATGTTTTGTCTTTTTCCTTTTTTCCTCTGGGGCTGCCAAGCAGTTCGATCCCGAGGGGAACTGGGCTCGTGGTACCACCTCAGGGCTCGTTGGAGGCTTCGCCCAGCTCCAGGCTTTCCCCACGTCCTTTGCTGCTTGAGGCCATGCCCGGCTTAATTGGCGGCGCGTGACTGCTTAACAAGTGTAGGGAGCTCCTGATGACGGCTGAATTGTAGAAGGGAAGGTCTTCCCTATCCTCCTCTGGTCTGACTCAGCTCCCCTACCTGTGGGTCCGGCGGTGGGGATCCTCAGGTAGAGCGGAGCTTTTCCCCTTTTTCTGGGATTTTTTTTTGGTGCCGGCTAGAGCCGCCTTCTTGCCGAAGCCACTCCGGGCTCGCTTGGTGGCAAAGGCTCCACCATTCAAATAAACAAAAAAAAAACCCGAAGTAAAAGAGAAAAACAGGAAAAAGAACTGAATTGACTGTTTGGGGAAGGGAATCCTCCTTCCCCTCCTCTTCAACCCTGTAACGGGGTCGTTGCCAAATCTTCAGCATCTGGCCCAACACTTGCCATGACCTCGGGGCATTTTGCTCCCATCCTGGGCTCCCTGGTTCCTCTCTCCTCTCCTCTCCCATCAGCTTCCCTTCCTTTTCTTGCTCTGCTCCTGGCCACTGGATATTGCCCCGGCTGTGGATTGGCCCCAATCTGCTTCACCTGCTGAGGTGGTAAAGGCGGGTAGGGGCAGATGGGGAGCTCCTGCTGCAGCGTGGAGATCTCGACTCGGCGAGGTTTGTGTTCCTGGTCGGGTTTGAGCCCCAGGTGAGTACCTTTCGAATCCTCACAGTATATTATATGTTAATAAATATTGTAAATAGTTAAGAGCCTGTCTAGAGTCTAACTCTATGGAGGAAGGATGGAACCACGTGTCAGTGATGGCGATTCCCTCCCATAGCACCCTCACCTCTCAGCACTCCCTTGTGATTGGGATCAGGGCACATTCGGGCTACATGATTGTAACAAGAATTAGAAAATCAGTTTGGACCTGAGGACTTAGGTATAGCTAATACTCCAAATATATTGTTTTTTGCCTTGCAATCTGCTTCTCCTCTCCATTCTGTGCCATCACTTTACAAATATATAATGTCATAAAACATATCTGAAATAAACTGAATTTGAATGAAGCCCTAGGTATCCAGATGACAGAATCCCAGTGGAAATCAGAAATTCACAATATTTGAACATTGATAATGATCTTAGACCTCATCATCTACAACAAAAGATCATTTTTGTCTGCACTGGGCTTCCTCTAAATTAAAAAAAATTAAATATTTTTATTTAGCAGTAGATACGTGCTACATATGCAATGCACTGCAGGCAGGCAATACTTAGTCATATATTTTGGTCATGCCCTATTATCAATTCCTTTTGGAAAGAAAATATAATTAGAGTTAACATGATTTTGAACACAGCACTGATAACTTGAGCAAATATGTATCTTTTTGGGTACATCCCTAAGGAAGTCAAACTGAATCCTTAAACTTGACTCTTACAGTGGGCCTTACTGGTGACACACAGGATTATATTACTGCATTAGAAGCGTAGGACATCTCCAAAAGCCAAAACCTGGTACAGTGAGATGGTATAGCTGGCATCTATGGTGAGTGTCAAGTTTAACAAGCTTAACTGTTTTGAAAAGTGTAGTGGAATGTGGATGATTGTGGTAATCAAAATATTAGTCCTTGCACATTTATTTTTTGTTCTTCTATCTCTCCATCTTTCTCTTTCTCCCATTTTACTTATTGTAAAAGATACATGCATGGTTCATATTTGTGTGTGTGTATTTCATTTTTTTAAAAATTATTATTAAGAAAGTAAGCACCTTAAGAAAACCTAGAGACCAAACAAGACTCTTGTAATAAAAGGTTACTACAAGTAATCAAGACCTTTATTTTACGTTATATCTGGAATATAAATCGCATTGATGTCACAGCAGCATTTTGATGCTTCATACAAGAACATCTGTTATAATCAAGATAAAAATATTGCAATACAATAAAGTAAATGCAATATAAGATATAGATTAATTAAATCTTACCACTTTACCAGAGGACTGCATCTGGAGCTTGGTGAACAACTGTTCACTAGGGCACCCCCAGGGAAGACCAAGACTGATGGATACAAACTGCTAGAAGGCTGCTTCAGGCTTAATACCAGGAAAAACTCCTTTACAGTCAGGGTGTCCAGACTGTGGAATAAAATCCCTCCAGAGGTGGTGCAGTCACCTACCCTGGATGTTTTCAAGAGGAGACTAGACAGTCACCTCGCTGGGGTCATCTAACCCCAGTTGTCTTCCTGCCTAGAGCAGGGGAGAGGGGGGTGGGGCTGGACTTGATGATCTGCAAGGTCCCTTCCAGCCCCTAATAAGCTATGAATCTATGAAATCATTTTAAATACCCAGTTGCCCATAGCATGTTTCTAATGAATTTTCATTTGAGTTTTGTCTTTGACTTCAATGGGGCCAGAGTTTACCTAAGAATGCTTATATATTTTTAAATTTTACTCGCCAAGGCGAATTTAAAGCTAAATCCAGATGGTAAAAAAGGTATTATTTATAGAATATAATGGAATAGATTTAACACACAATGGACTAGACTTTATTTTGATATAAGTATGTATAGCTCCTTTTTCATAAAAAAATCTGCATGGACTTAAGTCAGCTGAGGTATGGACCAAGATATTAAAACTTGCCAAGGAGTAATTCATCAATTATTATAGCAATTAGAATCTAGTGGACTGACTTCAGCTGTGAACTCAGTTGTTGGAAGATGTGTGTATAACAGGATCCCAGCATCTGGTGGTTAGGGAGGACTGTGGGGATGAGAAGGTCCCAATAGGCCCAGGAGCAGGGCCAGAGGCCTGGGTGTAAGGCTGGAACTCAGAAACAGGACAGAATAAGGATAAAAAGACCTGGGAGTTAGGCCAGAGCCTGGGAGCAGGATAGAGAAGGGGCAAGAGAGTCCAGGGCCCAGAGAGAGACTAAGAGAGAGTGAGGTAGATCAGGGCCAAGGTCCCACTGGACTTAATGATAATATTTGATTGACTGGTAACATCTGCAAGGTGTGGGCATAGCTAAAAGGGGAGATGAGGAGGCCACAAATTTGCTCTTAAGGCAATGAGCAATCAGAACCTAGCTCGTGAGTGGATAAGATCTGGCCTGGGATCCCTGGAGCAGCCTCTCATTTCTAAATCCATGTTAACATCAAGGCATGGCAGATGACCAGAAGGGCAGGATGCTTAACAGACAGGGTAAAACAGAGGCCGAGTAGCCACCCCGGGGTATTATGGCCACCCCTGGGGCAGGCCTTTTTTACAGTGTGAATGTTAATAAAAATGTTACAGTATTCTATATAATTGAATGTTGACAGAAAAAGGTATGAGGGGGAGACATTAAAACTGGGTTAGTATAAATAAAAAGGACTACTGATATGAACCAAAGACTATGTTGTTATGACTTGAGAACACAAGTAGAATGAAGCCAGAAATCAATTAATTTTAGATTTCAGTGTGTCAGAAATCAGCTGTACTTATTTCATAGTTTTCATAGTCATTAGGCTGGAAGGGACCTTGTAAGATCATCGGGTCCAGCCCCCTGCCCAAGGGACAGGAAGTCAGGTAGGGTCAAAGGATCCCAGCAAGACAAGCATCCAAATGTTTCTTGCAAGTGTAGATGCTTGCATCACCTCTGGAGGGAGTTTGTTCGAGGCCTTTGGGGCTCAAACTAAGTCTATTCCATCTCGGAGGAAAGGCAACAAGAGGGCACAGCAGCCCCCCTGGCTCTCCAGGGACCTAGCAGACCTCCTGAGGCTAAAAAGAAAGGCCTACAAAGGGTGGAGGATGGGAGTCACCTTCAAGGAGGATTATTCTGCACTGGTCCGGTCCTGTAGGGAGCAGACCAGGAAAGCCAAGGCTGCAACTGAACTCCAGCTAGCTTTGAGCATCAAGGACAATAAAAAGTCCTTTTTCAGATATGTGGGGAACCGGAGGAAAAGCAGGGGCAACATTGGACCCCTGCTGAGCCAGATGGGGCAACTGACAACTGACGCCCAG
>NW_005842801.1:388840-395834 GCF_000455745.1 Alligator sinensis
ATCTGGGGGAATGTTTGTTCACCAGAGCGCCCCAAGGGATGACGAGGTCGAATGGTCACAAACTACTTCAAGATCGTTTCAGGCTGGACATAAGGAAGAATTTCTTTACTGTCCGAGCCCCCAAGGTCTGGAACAGCCTGCCACCAGAGGTGGTTCAAGCGCCTTCATTGAACACCTTCAAGATGAAACTGGATGCTCATCTTGCTGGGATCCTATGACCCCAGCTGACTTCCTGCCCTTTGGGCAGGGGGCTGGACTCAATGATCTTCCGAGGTCCCTTCCAGCCCTAATGTCTATGAAATCTATGAAGATGTTTTCCCTTATGTCCAGCCTAAAACAGTCTTGCAGGAGTTTATGACCAGTGGACCTTGTCATCCCCTGGGGTGCTCTGGTGAACAGGTGTTCCCCAGATCCTGATGCCCACCTCTTATGTACTTATAGGCTGCCACCAAGTCAGCCTTGAGCCTTTGCTTCTCCAGGCTGAAGAGTCCCATAGCTCGCAGCCTCTCTTCATAAGGCCTGTTCTCTTGCCCTCTGATCATGTACATGGCTCTTCTCTGGACTCTTTTTTAAGCTTCTCCACGACCTTCTTAAATTGATTCAGAACCCAAAACCACACTCCTCTGTATAAAGCTATATAGTATCAGGATTATATTAACATCTTTGACACCTTAGCCGTACTTATTCATTGAAAGTAATCTAACACAATCCACTACAAAATATGTCTACTTCTATACCATTTAGTGTATTTTGTTATCCATATAGAATTATGGAACCTCAATAAAATTCCTTCTCAATTGCCCAGTCCTGCTTTATACTAATCAAAAGTTATCAATGACAATTCAATCAAAAGTAATTCGAAATTAGAAAGGTAAACAACTATTAATTCCTGAAATACCAATTCAGTTCCAAATTGCTTTGCTGATAGTTACTAATAATTTTCCCCTACCGTACTGACTGACCCTTGAGACTTTGATGAAAAAATAATGTACAACTTGACCCACTGTACCCTAGAAAAACAGTGACCCAAACAGTCATAATCCCTTGGTTCTCTTTTCCTTGAGCAAAATGAATTGCAACTTCTTACAAAGTCCAATTTATTCCAGCTTTGTTGACTCATCAGTATGGTTATAATAAGGAATTTATATACTCCCCATTCCTTTTGGGAAAATAAATTTAAATAGTAATGGAAATGTATGGCTTTCTCTACCTAATAATGTAAATGCTTTTAGTTTTGTGGATATTTTAATACATGTTCAGAGAAATATATGATGATGAGATATGGTGAATAAGTAGTACTATAAATCTAGCAGGCATTTTAGCTTGAGAATACGTTTAGACTAAGATGTATTATCAATAATGGATACTTTTCGTACACCTCAGCACTGCACATCTTTCTGATTCTGTGTACAGCAAATATCACCACTCTGATAAAATATGTTAGTACAGAATTATTCCCAAGGCAAGTGTAATATCAATACTTGATATATCATCCAGCTGACAAGGCTCTGATGTACATATAAAGAATTGTGCCTTCAATTTTATGATATATACATTAGCACAGAACTGTTTCATACTAAAATACATTAGAGCAACAGTATCTTGGGTATACCATACATCAGAGACTTGTCAAAAAGCATAATACAAAGAATGATCTTTTTCCAGAGACTTAAAAGTTACAGCTGATATAAGGCATATTTAAGCTTACTGGAAATGAAATGTCTTCTGGAAAGAAAGAGAGGAAGTTTTCACATTTTTGATCTCGAATAACTGTAGCTTCTTAAATCTTGACTAAGGATTGTGGGAAGAGATTGCTCTAAAAGACCAGGTTGTTAAGAATTTACAGTACAAAAGGCCAGTATGTGAATACTAGATTTAGATTCAATTTGCTTTTCTCATATTACTTCTCAGGGGTCAGAAAAATAATACTTTTATTTTGCAAGAGGCAAGGACATTTGCGGGTAATATCTTTTACTGGACGAACAAGCTTTCGAATGCAGTGAATTCTTCTTCAGACCTAAAGAAGATCAAAACAGACCTGAAAAAATGCATTGCATTCAAAAGCTTGTCCAAATCTATTTCTGCCATGCAGTTGGCCCTATAAAACATGGTCAGCCACAAACACCCTTGCCTCTCACACATTTCTTGGACTATCATGGCTACATCATCACTCCAACACTACCAATACTTTTAATTATAAGAAAGTTGAGCATGCTTTGAAATGCTATAGGCAGAAACAGCTCAGTGTGTACAAAAATACATGATTTGCCAGGTCAGAGCTGACTATTGATCCAGGTTGCTCCATCTTCTCCATCAGCAGAGGGCAGTAGCTACTCTCCTTTGCTGATGGAGATGGAGCAACCTAGATTAACAGTAAACTCTGACCTGAGGAATTCTCCCCAGCCTCAAGTTGCATGCAAGGGCAGACTTCCTACCCCAGTTCTTACCTTTTGTGACACTTGGGCAGAAGTATTTAGAAATTCTCTTGCCGGGAATACCCCCCAGCATGTAGGGAAGTCCCCAACAGATGTAAAGCCTGCTCTTATGGCTCTCTGCCTGCTGCTACTGGCAATGGGACACAATGGGGATAAGGAAGAGGAAGTGACTAGAGTGCAATTCCTTAAATTATTCCCATTTTGCACATCCTCCCTATAGAACCCTACTCAGCTGGTACTAATTAGAACAGCCTATACTTGAAACAAGGCAGAAAAACGGGAAGCCACAGTCAGCTCCCTGATATCTCTGATCCTGCTCTGCTTCAGTGAAGCAGGGTACAGCCACTATGCATGTAACTAGTTGTTTGGTGTTGCACTATGCTTGGGTGAGGTGAGAAGTTATTCCTGACATTCACAAGGATCACACACACTAAAAATAAAAAAAAGTTAGATTGGGGAGAAAGACTCATTGAATTATGGAGCCCAGGGGGAACAGCAGGGCAGTTCTGATCCTTGAGCAGTGGCAGGGAAGCTATTTATGCATACTCCCTTCATGCAAAGGTGGTACTGCTGTCCTGGTTGCCCCTCTCAGTTACAGTACTGGTGCAGCCTACCACATTAGAGCATAAACTCTGATAAACTTGAGTATCTCAAATTTTGCAGCTATAAATGTTGTCAAGTGCCATGAAAATAATAATACCTCTTAAAATGTCACAATATTTTATTCAATAGCCTCTGATGACAATGAATTCTACAGCTTGACTGTATTTCTTTGTCATTTGTTACATGTTAACTCCCTATCAGAGATTGTAATTCCTTGGAATCTGCAAAACTTACAATGTACAAGCTGGAGAGTATATGCACCACTTCCTTTTGCTGTCAGGAATAAAGGATCAAGCATCTGTGTCTGTATGTAATAAAGATGCCCTTTTGAGACATACAGCCTGCTTGACTCTACCATCACAAACTGTCATGAAATTACAACTAGCAGAAGTTATCCTTAGGTTATATCAGAGGTCTCAAGCATATAGTCTGTGGAGCTGTGTTATCTGGCTCCCAGGGCTTCTAGAGGGGCTGGAAATTCAGGGTAATGTGAGTGGGGGTGAGACACTGTCAAAATCCTCGGAACGGAGACTCATTGGGGATGTATGTTGGTGTCAGGGGGCAAGCAACAGCTGTGTTAATCCCCATAGCTCCCAAAGGCCAAATGCCCCACTACCAGGTCCAGATCTAGCCCCTGAGGAGCCCCCAATCCAGATCAGGTCTAGGGGGTCAGGTGAGTTTGATACCCCTGGCTTATGTGGTATATATGTGATTCAAGCACTGACCGCCCTTTCCTCCCTTCTCCAACATCTCACGTGCAGTTTGGTGGAGGCTATGCCATCTCTAGTTTGTAGTTCTTGATTCTTTACATTTCTGCACAAAAAGCAGTGTACACGGGGACACAGAGATTAGAGGGAGATCAAAAGCTAACTGAATCTCAAGTTTGGCTGTCCAAAATAGAAACATAATTACCTCAATTATTTTTTATTCAAAATGAGTTTTACTTTGCATGTGGACTGTATCTGTCTATTGACAAAGAACTATTTACTTGAACTAAGTAAATGCCCCAGCATTTAAAATTCTGACCGGATGATGCATTTGAACAGAAAGTGGAAATGAAAAGAAGCTTCTGGCCTCAGTTTTGTTCGGTCAGGTTACAAATAGATGTTTCATTTGTCTTGGGAGAAACCATTTTATCAAGGAGCAGAGTGCAGTTGTTCAGATGTCCACATCCCAAAAAAAGGTTCACAGGATAAAAAGTGCTAATAGTTTGTCTTGGAACGTTGAGAAGTGCATCTGAACAGTTATTTCAGATTCTGAACAATGATAGAAAAGTAGCAATGCATTCAGACAGTCACTAAGCCCTGCCTGGAAGGGTAAAGTGTGTACATGCTAATCTCAGGACTTTTCTGCTCTAGGGTCAAATGTGATATCCGATCCTAGCGTCACTGAATAAGTACCCCATAATCAACTGCAAGCTCTATCCAGGGAGTATACTATATGATGTAAGCGACAGAGCACTGAAATTTAGGAAACTACTAGATACAGCATATACATCATATGGCATATTTCTTTTCTTGTTCAGTGATATTTACAGGGTAACAGAAGCAGAAGATCAGTTTACATTTTCATCTTCAGCTCAGTTGTGCAGGTCACTCCAGTATAGTTAAGTAGAAACACCAAAAAAACCCAACATGAATGATATGATAAAAAAAAAAAAGATTTTAAAAGTTATTTAATACTGCATAGTGATCATGGTAACTGAAGTCAAGTGCACTTAAACATTATGTTTCTAACATGTTTTTAATGTGTATACACTATTTGTTGTTTAAAAAAGAAGAGTTAATTTATGTTCCTCTTAGTAGCTTGATTGATGCATAAAAGATCAGCTATTTTGCACTGCACTTCCGTTCAGTAACTTCTTGTTTATTGTGTTTTAGTTTAGCAATCTTCAGAAGAGATTTCACACTTACATGGAATGCTCAACCGATTGGCTTTATCACTGCAGAAAGTCACTGCATTTTAAAATCTCAGTAAGAGTTTAAATCTAACATTTTTTTTACCCTATGCAATTAACTTCAGACTCGTGCTGTGCAAAGAGGCTTTCTTATTTAACTTTGGTAGAGAGACTCAGTCTCATGAGATGCAGCTGCAAGGCATCATTCTGAATGTCTTGTCTAAACTAAGTAACCCTAAATTAAACTGAAACTATGGACAAGACTCAGCTGGAGAAGAAACCTACAGAATAAGCTGATCTTGATAGCCAGTAGGGAACACAAGAGAAACCAATTCAGACCATTTAGATATAAAGTAAACTAAATTTAAATAGTAAACCATTTAGGATTTGAGCTGTACTTTCCTATTTGCATTCAGCAAGGTGTGCCCACATCCTTCATAACTAAAAGCTATTAATAAACATAGAAAAAACAGACGTTAAAAACCTGAAAAATGTGAAACTGGCTATGCAGAAACATCAGGAAAGCATTAATCATTTCCTTAATGGCCTCATGATTTCAACTGACCAAGAAATGTTAAGGACAAGTTAATTTCAAGCAACCTAGACCTGATTTGTAAGATTTCTTTTATAAGAACTGCTGTTGCCAGAACTTAGCACAGGTCTACCCAAATGAAGTAAGACAAGGAGTATAATTATTTTAGATTCATGTGTAAGACTGAGAGGTGGACAATATTCAGAATATATGAAAGCTTTAATAATTTGTTATATGAAGGAAGGGGAGAAAAGGGAGGAGAGAAGACGAGGGAAGAGTGAAGAGCAGAAGGCTCCAGAGCTGCTTGAAAGCAGGGACTCTGGGCAAAGCATCAATTTAGGCATGTAGTCCACAGTCAAAGGTGGGGTGCAGCCATGCCACTGTACTATCACTAGATCCATCTCTGAGTATATGGTGGCAGTTTTGCTGGAACTCAAGCCTGGTATAGTCCATAAAATGTTAATGTAAGTTGGCAGGTGTCCACACTAAACTAAGTGAACTGTAAGGACACAAAGTGACAGCATACCTACAACACCATTTAGGTGCTATATATGAATTCTGATAAACATTTGCCATCAAACTTTCTAACATGGATGTAGCCTAGCCAGGTCTACTCTACAGATTTCTGCTGGTGTAGCTGTCGGAGATATGAAAAGCAAGATCCCTAACTGACACTGCTCTGCTGGCAGAAACCCCTTGTGTAGATGCTGTTATAGCAAAAACAAACTGAAACCTGTGTTTTCAGTGGTAGTTTAACTTGTGACTGGTAAGTAGAGTTCAAGCTATATTGGCTTAAAGTGTTGCTTTGCTGATATCACTGTGTCACAACCCAAAGGGTGTGATTTTTGTTTTGTGTGCTTCGGCACTGCTAAATTGTCCCCGCTAAATTATAGCTTCTTTGCACGGTGGAGTTTTCTGCTGCAAAAGAGAACCTCGGTGCAAGGGAGAATTTCCCGCCAATTTGAAGCTTTCTTTGCAGGGTGCATTTCTTTGTTGCAGCACAGAAATGCTCGTTGCAAAGAGTTCCCGCCATTTGTATGCTAATTTGAGTCCCATTATTGGCCAGTTCTAAATTATTCACGCGTGGCAGCTAGTGATTGGCTTGCTAGCCGTATAAAAGGCTTGAGTGGTTTCCGCCCAAGTTGGAGGACTCCACGAACAAGGGAGGAGGAGACTTCACGCTGTGTGAAGATCTCTAAGCGCTGCGGATCCTTACGGACCCAGTGCATTTAAAGCAGGCAACGGAGGTCTGATCACCCTCTAGCCTCTCCCCGTCGCCGAGCGCAGTCCAGACATATCCCTTCCCACGTGCAAAAGAACTGGACCCACGGAGCCTAGCAAACTTCGTGTGAGTCCTTGCCGGATGACTCCAGAGCTCTTCTACCCGGGTTCGAGTCCTGCAGGTTTATTTTTCCATTGCTGAAACCCATTGCGACGTACCCTCGTATTTTATATCTTCCTGTTGCCGGAACCCTTTGCGACGTACCCTCGTGCCCTGCAGGTTCGAGTTTTGTTTTGTTGTCTGTC
>NW_005842801.1:395963-397169 GCF_000455745.1 Alligator sinensis
GAACTGCCCTTGGCGCAGTGGAAAACGCCAAGTAGAATGCTTTATGGAACTGGAGGCGCATATCGCTTACCACCAGGTGGGCGGAACGGGTGAGAGGTTTGTCAGCGGACACTTTTCGCTGAAGGGAGAAGAGGGAGTCTCCGAAGACGGAGCCCCGAGAGAGAGAGAAGTGTGTTTTCTCCCTGCGGCGTTCGGGTGTATTATGAGCGACAAGCAGGTCCTGTTTAGGCCCCTCGATGCTGTGTCCCTCACCGGACCCGACCCGGCGGGTGAAGCGAACCCAACCTTCACCCGGGAGTGTGCCTAATGCCTAAAATGTGCTCGGGAGAGTGAAGAACCGGAGCCAATCGGCCGGTTCCCTCCCCTCATGGCAGCTAGATTAAGGGGTCGCGAGCTTCCATCCAAACTCCACGAAGATCTGGAGATGGAGGAGCACACCGCGGATGAGATGGTGGCCCCGCGGGATGACAAGGGGGGAGAACTGAGTGCAACTTGCTGTACAATTACTGATTTAATGATAAAGAATTTAAGTTTAACAGCCCAGCTGCGTATGGCCGTTCAAGCGGTCAAAGAAGCGGCTGAGAAAAGAGATCCTGGGACACCATGACAAGATGGCGCCGAGCAAAAGGGAGACCGCGTGGAAGAACCGGAAGAGAAGGGTGGAGCTTCGGAGGAACCCGTGAGAGTTCGGTCAGCAACTCCGCCCATCGGCGCAGCGTCGTCTCCGGCAACCCCGCCCAGCGACGCAGTGCCTCTTCTACCGACCATGCCTTCCTGCCGACGAAAGGGAGAATCGAGCGGAGGAGCGCATCCGCCCCTCCTGCCTGAAACAGTAACAGCAGCAGTGACTCCCGCAGTAGTATTCCAGCCTGGAACAACATCGACTCCTGAAAGAGCAGCTCGTCCTGTAGCAACGATCAACCCAGTGACTGATGCACGAGATGCTGCCGTCAGTCGTATTCGTGCTTGGACAGAGTTACAGCAGCTATACAGGGAATCTGAAATGGAGTCTGACGAGGCTATGGTCTCATGGCTGGGACTCATGTCCGCAGAGTTTGAGCTTAACTAACCGTCTAGTTGAGCGTGTAAGAGAGGGTAGATTAGAGTAGCAAATACTTGTATTATATGTTTTAAAAATGATAGTATAGTTTTATGTAAATTTTGTAAATATTTTTGAGATACGTTAACTTATTTTTTGAGAGTTTT
>NW_005842801.1:397648-404794 GCF_000455745.1 Alligator sinensis
AGCCGTATAAAAGGCTTGAGTGGTTTCCGCCCAAGTTGGAGGACTCCACGAACAAGGGAGGAGGAGACTTCACGCTGTGTGAAGATCTCTAAGCGCTGCGGATCCTTACGGACCCAGTGCATTTAAAGCAGGCAACAGAGGTCTGATCAACCTCTAGCCTCTCCCCGTCGCCGAGCGCAGTCCAGACGTATCCCTTCCCGCGCGCAAGAGAACCGGACCCACGGAGCCTAGCAAACTTCGTGTAGCAGAAGGACCCACGGAGCCTAGCAAACTTCGTGTGAGTCCTTGCCGGACGACTCCAGAGCTCTTCTACCCGGGTTTGAGTCCTGCAGGTTTATTTTCTCGTCGCCGAAACCCATTGCGACGTACCCTTGTATTTTATATCTTCCCGTCGCCGGAACACTTTGCGACGTACCCTCGTGCCCTGCAGGTTCGAGTTTTGTTTTGTTGTCTGTCTGTAACCGCAACTCAAGCAAGTTTTCCAGCCTACACCACTGCCATCTCAGTGTAAGTAAACAATCTTTTAAACTACCGCTACGCATTTGTGCCTAATTCCAGTTCGACGGCCTTCCCTCTCCGACCCGGCGTGCCCGGGCTGCTGGCCACAGCCCGCGTGCAGCACGGAAAAGGGCTCGGGTCGCTCCTGGCCCGCGCACACTGCACCCACACTACAGTGAGCGTCTTGCTGTACAGGCAGTCTTTGACTTACGACATTTCGAGTTACAACAAAAGGCGCTTGCAACGTTTATAAATTGACACCCTGATGTCAGTTTTGACTTTATGATGCTTGATCCAATGCCACGACACACCAGTGAACAAGTTCGCTGCGTCGCCCAATTCCCTGCAGAAACTTCCTTGGATACTTTCTTTAAGAAAGCAGACAAGACTCCAGAAAAACCTGCAGCCAAGACTCCTTAGAAGACCCCAGCCAAGAGCCCTTCAAAAAGTCCAGGAAAATCACCTTAAAGAAGTCCTTCCGAATCAATATGATTACTATTTACAATATAAATATATTATGTAGTTATATTACTCATCTATAATTGATTGAGTACAAAATTCTGGGTAATTTTTTATGAAAATAGGGTATCGGGCCTTGGTTCAGGAACCAATCCCTCATTTATAATATTGCTTTCAGTTCTGAGTTACAACATTTTGACTAAAGATGCGGTTTTCAGGAACCAATTGTGTCTGAGGACTACCTGTATCAGCAAAGTATTCCCAATGTAGACAAAACCTTGAATTTCTAGTTCCAGGGGTTCTAACCTGGATGCTTCCCCTCCTGATGCATGGGCCATATTAGGAAAAAAACCCCCCAAAAATGGAGATGTGTTACAGCAGACATTTTCTGACAGAAGGCATCCTGGCAACATTACTAGACTCAGCAAAGCTCCATGTGGGGCATAAGGAGAATCAATGTTTGTTTTGAATAAAGATTCTAATGAGACACTATTAAGGAAAACGAATGCTAACAACTGAAAACTGAGTCTGAGGAAAAGGAATCAGAAATCTAAGACTGCATAGTTTACATATGTCTATGTTATCGTCTCCTAAGATAGATTGTCCTCCAATATGATAGATTTGCTAAATTACTCTTGGAACTCTTAAGGGTGAGCACAGTTTCTTGGTGTTTCAGTTCTCCAGCTTGTTTATAGACTGCTGATCTATTAAAAAAATGTAAAACGTTGTCTAAGGGAGTTTTCATACCGCATGTATTTTTAAGGTCTCGTTAGGCCGAAGACGATTTACTGCATTTTCTTTTATGCTTGATCCAATATGTTTGACTTTTGTGTAGTCATGGTTTCAAAGTCTTGCTGCTGCCTCACAGAAAAAACTATTTCAGAGTCAGAGAGAAATATACTTTCCTCTTTTTGGTATTTCTTTTCTTTCCTCTTTAAAAATGTTAAGGGCATTTAACATGGAAAAAGATTCTTTGTTTACTTGTCATCTGCTGCTGCTGTTTATATTCCACCTGGAATCATAATCCTCTCTTTGTGATATCACTGGTGGTTGCTGTGGACATTCTATTTCCAAACTTCCCAACTTATGTTGTTTTAAAACCAAATTACGTCGTGCAGACTAAAAGCACAGGATATGTAGGTGCCAAACCTAAGAGTGTTTTCAGTTTCCCTGAGGAAAGGCAGAAATACCTGTAGTGTTCCAGAGAATAAGAACAAACTGTGAACTTTGGAAGGAAGGCCAGATAATTCAACTGCCTTAAGAAAGCAGCTGTAAAACGGGATATTTTATTTCTGCTAGAGAAACGATATTTCAGGCAGATGAAATCAGTTTACTGCATTCATAGCTAAATAAACCTGAAGAAAGGGGGTTGAATTCTTGGCTTGTCAGCTAATAACAGAATTCTTTTCTTTCATAGAAATCATGACAAAGGGCCTCCATAGGCCATCTAGTCCATCCCCCTGCCTGAGGCAGGATCATCCCTTTCCAAATGATTCTATACAATCCATAATCTAACCATTTAAGATTATAGATGTTATATCTAATTGACTGTAATCTAACTGATTTAAAACTACCATCAGCAAATTTCCACCTGACCCCAAATGTGGTGACTGGTCTGACCCTGAAGGGAGGGGCAAGATCCTCTAGCCAGGAACCTCTAAGTTCAAGTCCCAGCAGGAACACTGGCACACCCCAGTCAGAAGCCTTGGCTGCAGCCAACACCCAATGCCTCTGAGGCAGGCAACCCCCACCTCAATATGTAGCAGAAGGGGTGGAGGAGGGAAGGGGGGTTCCCTACCAGCCCCATGTAGCAACTAGCAAAGCACAGAAGTACAAAATACCCATAGTAGAACATAAGCATGGCTATTAGCTACACCTTGATCATCCTGGATCAGTGATTGTCCAATCTATTCCTGAACACCTCCAGTGATGGAGAGTCCACAACTTCCCTAGTGGTCTATTTCCCCTAGAACAGCGATTCCTAACCAGGGTGCCAGGAGATCCTGTGAAGAGTGAAGCAAGAAGTGTGAGGACATAAGTCAGGTGTGAGGAGATAAGCAAGTAAGGGCAGGACTAGGCTCCAAGAGTGAGAAGAAAAGCTGATAAAACCAGGGTCAGGCTCCCTCCTGCCTGATCCCTCTGAAGGAAGTAAGTACTGTCAGCACCATACCTAGACTCTTGGTGGTCCTGGGCGAACTTTTACTATCATCCCCCCTTTGCCATAGATAATGATAATAATAATGATTAAAATTACCATTTTCAGGCCCCCTTTCTATCTGGGCCCTGGGCAGCCACGTGGTTCATCCATGCCTGCATCCAGCTCTGAGTACTGTAGTAAATACTGGCGTTTTCAAAACTGGGAAGCGGGGAAGGATGCTGTATTCACAAGTTATGGAGGGAGACTTGAGCCAAAAAAGATTCATGAAATCAAAGATGCAGGGCTGGAAGGGACCTCTGGGGGTCATCTAATCCAACCCCCGCCTGAGGCACGATCATAAACATCCCATAAAAACTATAAGCTAAACTCTACATAAGCCTACCATCAGCCCCAACACAACACAGACCTAACACCCTAACTTGCCACAGGTAAAGCAGGGGAATGCCAGCAGCCAACGTCCTGCTTCTCTGAAATGTTCTCTGAAATACAGTGAAGAGATCCCTGGTAGAGGCTGTGGCAGGCCAGTAGGGGGTGCTTCTGCGCTGAGCCACCCACCTCACTGCACCCGGCCACCTTCCAGGCTCCAAGTGCCTCCCTGGGTGCGCCTCAAGTCTGGCCGACCCTCTTCCTGGAGCACACCTGCTAGCCTGGGGGTAACACCGCCACCACCCAGGGTCTGAGCTGATCCTGGCTCTGTGCCCCCTGGGAAACACAGGCCTTGTAGCCCTTGAGGGTACTGGACCCACTTTAAGAACTTGGGGTGCTTCCCTCAGTCTGAAGCACAAATAGTGGTCTCCCTTAATCAGCTGAACCAAGGGGACCCCAAGGCATAATCTAGACCCACTCCTAATAAGTCTCCCATGCTAGGTACAAAGGGGACCTTTATTGGTTACAAGGAATAGGTCTGGTATAGGGTTGAGTACTATCAGAGAAATCCCATAGAGCAAACAGGGTGGCTGGGTAGCCTTTGATCGCGCATAATGAGGCAAACGCATTAATCTGAGCTAGTGAAAGCTATATATCTAGTTACATCTCAGGTAGCTTACTCACAAGTATCATTCAGGGGCAGGTGGAGATTCCCTCTGAAGTCAGGCAGTTCATTGATCATGAGTTTCAAAAGAGAGAGCAAGTTTCAGATGGTCCATAGTTTCATAGTAGCTAGGCACAGGAGGGACCTGAACAGATCATCTAGCCTGCCCCCCTGCCACAGGCAGGAATGAAAGCTGGGGTTACAAGACTCAGTCAGAAGCACAAGTAGTGGTCTCCCTTAGTCAGCTGAATCAAGGGGACCCCAAGACATAATCTAGACCCACTCCCAATAAGTCTCCCATGCTAGGTACAAAGGAGAACTTTATTGGTTACAAGGAGTAGGGTTGGAATAGGGTACAGAGTTGAGTAGTATCAGAGAAATCCCATAGAGCAAACAGGGTGACTGAAGTAGCCTTTGATCATGCATCTGAGTTACTACAAGCTGTATATCTAGTTAGATCTCAGGTAGCTTACTCACAAGTATCATCCAGAGGCAGGTGGAGATTCCCTCTGGAGGCAGGCAGTTCCTTGATCATGAGTTTTGAGAGAGAAAGCATGTTTCAGATGGTCCAGCTCCTCTCTCTCTCTCTCTGAGTTTTCCTTATGGCTGCTGCCCCCCCTCCTGGGCAGTCCTTAACTTATATAGGCCTTATGACCTCATTTACCTGGTCCAATGGAGACCAGCACCTGTTGGCTGCCAGCCAGCCAATTTGAAATGCATCACTGGTTGCCAGGTAGACTGGCAGGGTCTCTAGCCCCCTCCCAGCCAAGTTGGCATTAGAACAATAGGGAGCATAAGCCCCTCACCCAGGTGTGTGATGCCAGTCACGTAGGCAGAGGGAGCAGGTTTCCCCTCTCCCTCAGGATGTATCCAGTTCAGGTTACAACTCAGGGTTACCTAAGGAGTCCATGGGAGTCTTCCCTCTGCAGGGACCATGTTAACCAAATTGTTACATAGCAGAGTTTTTGGGGAGCGACAGAGGTGGCATCCTGCCACAGAGGCCATACCCAAGAGCAGAGGTTCTCAAACTGTGGTCCGTGGACCACCACTGGTCCACGAGCTCCATTCAGGTGGTCTGCAGAAAGGTGACCTAAGGCTAAAGCTGACCAACATTACACCCAACTTCTCAGAACGTTGCTCAAAAAAACAGGCATATCCATCGCATTCGAAAGGTAAGACTACTGATATTAAAATATGAGTTGTTTGCTTTGATTTGTAGAACAAAATGAAGTTTAAGTGGTCTGCCGCGACCCTCAGCAATTTTCAAGTGGTCTGTGAAAAAAAGTTTGAGAACCACTGCCCCAGAGAAAGGCAAGCTCCCCCCTGCCCCATACCAAATTGACCATGAGGTTCAAGTCCCTCCTGACCCCAAATATTGCCATCAGTCTGAACCTGAGTGGGGGCGCAAGGCCCTCACCAGTCACCACAGACACCACTGCACTTTGCAGTGTAGCGTGGCCATGACCAAGTCACCTCAAGCCAGCAAGTACAAGTGCCAATGGGAGCAGGCAGTGCAGAGCTGCGTGCTTGCTGCAGGGTCAGCCCAGACAGCAGCTACCCTCAGCCGAGCTCCCAGCTGCTGCAGCTCCACTGCAGCCCCTAACTTCAGGGGGGCTCAAGCATGTCGGTGTTACAGTAGACGCGCCTGCCCCAGTGAACCTGACAGTGAGAGGGACGGGCAGCAGACCTGCTCCACACCCCAGGCAGGGCAGGAGCAGTGGGAGTCACGGACATGAATGCCGCGTGCCCCCAGAGGCTGGGGGTGCATGGCGACTGCCCACGGGCGGCAGTGTCCATGGCAGCAGCATGGCGGCTGTGACCGAGGAGCGCCTGCAGGCAGCCACCGCAGTGTCAGCAGTGGGGGGGTGGCGAGGGCAGACCAGCGGTCACTGACCACCTGCAGAGGCCGCCGGTGGTGTCAGCAGCAGGGGGGATGATGAGCTGCAACCGCCTGCAGGTGCTGACGGCGGTGTTGGTGGTGCTTTTGGCAGGCGGCGCATGGAGACCCTCCCAAACTCTGCGGCAGGGAGACGGGTGGAGCTGGGCGCTGCCTCCCTGCCCCTCAGCTTTCCCCTCACAGGGCACAGGTGTGGCAAGCAGGGCTGCCAATTGTTCAACTCTATTCCGGGAGGTTTGGTCACATCATGCAACGACATTAATGACTCGCCATCAGGAAGGCCAATGCACGTTACTACTATTACTACCACATTTTAAAACCCTGCTGGACTACTGTATACATCAGATTCAACATTTAATATTTATTTGAATGAATGCCCTGTCATTGATCTCCTGGGTGACTCTCTGGAGTATTCAACATTTAGTATTTATTTGAATGAATGAATCCTATCACTGATCTCCGGAGTCTCCAGGTAATTTTTTCTTATTTTTTTTACTTCTTTTTTACACCTAATCCCTGGAGTGTGCAGGACAATCCTGGAGGGTCGGCAGGTCTAGTGGCAAGGGCACCCGCGCTAGGACCTGCTGCGTGTCAACCTCGCGCACTTTAAGCCCAGCGCCGCCCCGGGTGCAGCAAAGCGACTCTGGCAACATTGCGCAAAAGTCTGCGGGCCGCAAAGCACAGCTCGCCGCACACCGCCATGGCAACTACGCTATCTCCGCCCGCACGGAGCACCACCCCTAAGGGGCCATTTTAACCACGCCGCCCGGCTAGGGACCTACGCATGCGCAGTCCCCTCTGCCAAGCCCTACTAGCTCCGCCCCTCCCCAGCCTCGCTGTCACTCATAGGCTAGCCCGCCTCGTTTTAAGCCCCGCCCCTTTCCTTGCCCGTGCTCAGCGGACAGAAGGCTTACGCATGCGCAGTTCCCTCCCTTTTTTTAACGCTTTCCCTCGTCCCATTGGACGAGCGGTTTTCGCGCATGCGCCGTTGGGTCGCGGCCGCCGCGGGGAGGGGGGCATTTTAACAGTAAACATCTGCCGATTTGAACGGCGGGTTTGGGCGGCAGGAAGGGCCGCGGCCGCCATCTTGTTTGTTTGAGTGAG
>NW_005842801.1:408705-435799 GCF_000455745.1 Alligator sinensis
GCGTTGTCTCTCCGCCGGGTCGGAGCCCGTCCGCTTTCGGCTCCTTGAAGTCTGCTGCTGGAAGCGGGCCGGGCTGTGGGCAGCAGGGGCTTCTCTCCACTGCAGGGGGGGAAGCAGGGTGAGATTGGGAGGAACGCGGCCCCCCTCCTCCGTGAACCTAGCTTGGATGTTAATACTGGGGGGGAGGGGAAATGCAAGGTTTAGGCAACTTCTTTCGTCTGCCTGCGCTTGGTCGGTGGGCGCAGCGTGGCCGTCCTCGGGGAGGCTCCTTGCACGCCCGCAGGTGGGAGGGCTTACGGTCACGCTGTGAAATGTTTTAAAGGGTGCTTCGTGTGCCGTAACATAAGCAGTAAGTTGTAACAAGTAGGATGTCGGCTCTCCGGATGGCCAGCGAAGAAAAATTGAAATTGGCGTATAAAAGCTGCCGAGGAAGTGCCTTAAAAGGGGGTGAGGCCCTGCACCCAGATCTCAATTGTCACAGAAATGAGGTTTTGCCTTTGCAGTTATTGCTTGCTGCTTAGCTCAAAATCTCTCCCTGGAAACCCTTGAGTTGTAAGGCAAAGGGTTTCTGTAAATAGTCTGGTGACTTAACTAATATTTCTGCCCTTGTTTTGTTTTGTTTTTTAGTAAGGCTTAACGTGAGGAATGCAGATTGTACGATGTGCTTTTTGGATCCCTGCAGGAATAGGGGAATTGTGCTGCTAAGTGAGGAGTAATATGTTGAAATATTTTTCGCTATTCAGTAACATACAGAAGTTTCAAGTAATGTATACAGGGGTGTCAGTTGTAACCATGTTGGTCTAAGGGCATGAGCAGACAAGGTTTTGGGGTAAATCTGTCTTTTATTAGACCAACTTAACTCAATGGAAAAACTTCTTAGCAAGCTTTGGGGGACAAACACCCTTTGTCAGGCTGAGGAAGCATCTGTAAATGGGCTGTAATATATTGGCACACGTGGAAGTGGATCTTCAATAGTTTGGCTTGTTACTTAGCTTTTAGTTCAAACATGATTTGGTGTAGAGATTAATAAGGATGAACATATGACCCTAACACTGAATTTTGCTTTAGTTTTCAATAAGGACGACGAGATTGAGTGTCAGTTCAAAAGCAGAATGTCGAATAAGTATTTGGGTATAGGACCTGAAGCTGTTGTAGCCAAGGTAGAAATAAAACTTGTAGAGCATAGCTCACGGATAATCTCTGTCCTCCAATTCCAAAAGAACTGCCATTTGAATTGGCAAATCCAGTAGCAGTATTTTTTGATAAATGTAAATAAATTTAAGTCTGGGGTGCTGTCTGGTGGCAGAAGAATAATGAATGTAGGGGCTATATACAAGCAGCAAGGGAGAACGTGATTTGGGGAATACTAGTTTGTTAGTCTGACCCCAATAGTATGCAAGGCTTCAGGAGATTCTGAAGATACCTACAGAAATGAAAATAATTGGAAAGTAAGATAAAATGCAGTATGGGTCTACCAAAGAGAGGCTAGACTACTCTGACGTCTTTTTGATGAGATAAATGATTGCTTAAACAATGGAAAAGCAATACATCTTATCAGTTCAGGTTTAGTGAAAGCATGTGGTATGGTGCCACATGGTATGTTAGTAGTTAAACTGTGAAAGATGGGGATTGATAAAAGTGGTAAGGGGAGTATGAACCTGACTAATGGGGAGGGGATGAGGAGCTTCCTGGAAAGAAGTATTGGACTCAAGGATGGTTACCATTCCTTGAAGATCAGGCTTGAGGTTGTTCTAGCTTAAGGTTTTTATTAGTGATCTTGACGCACAAAATAGGAGCATGTTGAAGAAATTTTGTTGAGTTAACAAAAGTTGATAGCATTGTCAGTACAAACTTAGATTGAGATATCATGTAGAAAGAATTGGATTGCCTTGAGAAAAGGCCAAGTAGAAGGAACTGTAACAGAAGGAAATGTAATAATACAAAGTGCAAGGTTATTTCTGGTTTCCAGGTTCATAAAAAGTGTGCTGTAAGGTAAAGTTAAGAAGAAAGCTAGGGTAGTTCACCGGATAAACTAGGATAGATCACACAGAATGACTGAGCTGTCTGTATGATGCAGCATTGAAAAAAGCAAATGCAAACCAAGAATATACCAAATGAGGTATTTTCATGAGAGAGAAATATCAGTGCCATTGTACAAAGTTGAGATGTCATCTGAGATACTGTGTACAGTTCTGATTACCCATATTTATAAGATATGGAATGGAGCGTGTGCAGAGCAGGATGATCAAAGGAAAGAAAAACTTATCTTTTAAGAAGCAACTGAAATCAGGATGCCTAGAGACATCCTGAGCTGTCCTGTGATACTTTCCAGGCTGCTGTGAGGGTGTGCTGTGCAGTATTAGCACAGTTAGGCATGTAAATGTGATCCACAAGATAAACTTGGAGGTTTCAAAGAAGAATCTGTAGTGTTAAAAACATTCTGACCTGTTGTGCTTTTCTGAGTAGTTCTTTTATTTTTCTGCACTCAAAAATTGAGTGAAAATTAAGAGCTGACATTTTCACAGGGGTGCCTTAAGTCTGAAGGTTGCCTTGAATCTAAAGAGGTTGAGAGCAACTCATGGCAGAAAGAATACAGGGCACATCCAGATGAGTGCACGTGTGCGCTTTGTGGCACCTCAAAGGTTCTTGAGGCACGCAGTGCATGTGAAAAAGTTCTTAGTGCAGGCCCAAAATCAGATTCTGGGAAATCCCAGTATTTTTTTTTTTTTTTTTTATTAAAAAAAAAAAACAGGCAGCGCACATGGGCTATTTATCCCCCAGGAAACGCACATGTGCACTTGTCTGGACATGCCCAGAGAGGATATCATTGATTGTTATAAATGCATTGGAGTAAACTGAGAGGAATACAAGCTATTTAAGGTAAAAGGACAGTGTTGGCCCAAGAACAAATGGGTAAATACTGTGTGGGAATTAATTTGGGCTAGAAATTACGAGAAACTTTCTAACCATCAGAACAGTGAATTTCTGGAACAGCCTAATAATGGTGGCTGGAAGGGGGAAGAAAAAACAGTTTGGAGTTAAAGCTTGATCATTTTATGAAAGTGATTTATAGGACACTGCTACTTGCAGTAGCAAGGGGATGAACTTTTTGACTTGAGGTCTTTGCCAGTCCTGTGTAAAACTAAAAACTTGAAAGGTACCGGCAGATGCAGTTGCATCAGATAATTATAGTTAATTTCAATGGAAATCTGTCACATTAGATCATGCTTGTCTCAAAATACGTTTGTCTTGTCTGCAAACAGCCAAGCTTTTATTCTCCAATAAGCTTTTTATAGGTGAACACCTGAATCTGCACACAACTGTTTTTGAAAGCCTGGGGTTTGAGGTTGGAGAGAGCGAGCTGTTCTTGTGGCGTGTCAGATGCAAGGCGTTCTTCAGGTCGCCATCACAGCTACAGCATCAGTCTTATACTAGTAGAATTTGTAGATAATGTTTACTTAGGTTACTTAAATATAGAGATGGTTGTGAGGAACTTGAGGTACCTAATCAGGTTAGCTGGATGAATCAGTATTGTTAAAACCCAACTAATACAGACAGGAGTGAAGGGGGTGTGGGAAGAATAACTAGCCCTATGCTTTTCAGTGTTCTAAATTTAATTATATCAGCTCAGGAAATGCCCTTATTTCTCACTGTAGCCATGGTAATTGTGCTGAATTGTACCATGACTTAAAAAAGGCAAGCAAGACATTAGGGTTAACAAATAGCAGGATAGAGGGTAATGCAAAAGTTCTTTATATGAATTAGTAGTTATACTTTCATCCGGAATATAATGCAACACTAGTTAGTATCACAAAAAGAATAATGCAAATTAAGGGGCGGTGAGTGAAACATAGAATATGTGAAACGTGTAATATGGAATAACTGGAGGACCGGGAAGGTAGGAATTGTTAACTTCAAGTGACAAATGAGAGTGTGATTTTAAAAATGCACAATCTAACACATAGTGAAGGTCAATCAGGAACTTCTGTTCTCAGTCTTAAAAAGAACAAGGAAATATCCAAAGGCATTAACAGGTAGCAAATTCAAAACTGATAAAGCTAAATACTGTTTTTCTTACAATGGCTGATTAAACTTAAAAATGCTACTGCTTGATGCTACTGAGGCTAAAATCTTACTGGTATTCAAAGTATGATGGAATGCAGGTAAGAAGCATGACCAGAAGTAATAGATGACATTTAACAAATGTTAGGCGGTATAGAACATCTCATGTGAGACACTACTTCAGGAAACACTGCTTCACAGTCAGGGCGGCTAGGATCTGGAACGAACTTCCAAGGGAAGTGGTGCTCGCTCCTACCCTGGGGGTCTTTAAAAGGAGGCTAGATAGACACCTTGCTGGGGTCATTTGACCTCAGCATTCTTTCCTGCCCACGGCAGGGGGTCGGACTTGATGATCTGCTCAGGTCCCTTCTGACCCTACCAACCATGAAACTGTGTATGGTGGTTTAAATCTTCACTTGTTTGGAACTGAGATGATCCTTTCATGGTACAAAGTTTCTTGTTCTTTGCTTAATAGCCTTTGGTTTCAGCTCTCTGAGACAGGGTGCCTGGACCAGATGTACCAGGGGTCTGATCAGGAGTTGCCATACTAGTTCTGTCTCTGTGTCTCTGTCTCTCTCTCCACTACCCCCAGTTTTAGTTTGCTTTTTGACTGCACTCTGTATATAGGCATTTCCCACTTGTTTTTTCCACTGTAGTGTAGGAAATACAACCTAAATGAAAATAAGAATAGGTAGTTGTCAGACCACAAAAGTAGGGGACTTCGTAACAACTGTAGCATTTAGAACTAATTTTAACTTGCTTAAATTAACTTGATGTCCCTTTTTCAAAATGTGCAGCATGGCAAGGCCAAGATTTGAACCTACCATAATCTGCAGTAGAGAGGGTGGTGTTGCCCCACAATGCTGTTGGACCCCATAACATAACGGTTGAATTCTCAGTTCTGATTTACTTGTTCCCACATGCAACAAATGAGCTGTTGCTTCTATGGGTATAATTCTAGGTGGTTTCTTGAAAGTAATCGGGTCCCCATTCAGCTTCTGTTGTAACACTCGATACTGTTGGCTGCAAGAGCAATTCACTGTGCGCTATGTACAGTTAAGGAGCAACCTGCCTCTCCAGACTTTTTTCCACCTTTAGCAGTCAACCCAGTCTTGGACTGTGCCAAAAAAAATCTCTGTTCCTTTCCCTTTGGTGAGAAGTTATCCAAAATAAAACTAAAGGAAAAAAGAAACAAGTAAACAAATTCTCTGAAGAGAAAAGCATTTGAAAGAGGACACAAAGAGATGTCAGTGACTATTGGGACATGCTATAAGGAATCTTGAAACAGCGATACCCATCCCTAAGACCCTAGTGAGAGCTCCAGCCCAAAGAGTTAAAAAGTGATAACAGCTACAAAAGAGAATGTTTAAGTTGGTGTTTTCATATAGCTGACATAATTCAGGCACTGCTGTAGTGGGGAAAGCGCATGAGAATATTTAAATGATATTGTCTTTTGTATTAGATCAAGCAGACAGAAATGCAAAAAGTAAGCACTAGAAGTTATGTTGAGCTTTAATTCTTTTCATTTTAATCCAAGTGCTTAACGTGTACATATCTTAAATTATTTTTAGTCTGGTAGTGTCACTAGTTTTTTCCACCTGTGTGTAACTTTTGGCAGTACTTCATTAGTGTGTGGAGAGAAATGGCTAACCTCTGCCACAAGCCAATTACTTCTTCTTCATTTTTATTTCTTCTGAAGCTTTTCAGAACACTGAACAAGTAACTTAATCTCTTTACTAATACTGCTACTGAATTTTAGGCTTTATCCATAACCCTGCATTGAGAAATATCAGTGCACAGCAACCACTTGTAATTTCTGTTTCCTGGATCATCCTCACAAAAAATGCAAGAGGCTCCCAGCTTCCATTTATTCTTTAATAAATTGAGGTGTGGATATAGGTAAGATACAAATTCCCTTCCTCCATATTATTTAACTGCACTAGGGAAAGTGTTTTACACCCAAATGTTCATAGTCCTTGGAGCAGAAGGGGGAAAAAAGTGAAAGCTTCAATTGGCAGGCTGTTACCTCTTACATTGGCAACTGAGTTCCTTAAGAACCCTACTTCCTTTTGTAAATCTCCTTCTAGAAGCTTTTAGGAAGAATACAGTAATATCTTCAAAAGATAGTATGGGTAGCATAACTATGCTAGTACATGCACTTAACCAAAAAAGTGATGATATTTGTATCTGTTTCATATTGGTCTATATAATGGTTTTCATGCTTACATGGGGGCCTTTCAGCATATTTTCAAGCTTATGTTTCTTAAGTCTGAAATGTTTCTTCGTGAATCTCAAGATATATATTTGAACTCATTGTGAAAGTGTCAAACTGAATAATTATGCCAAACTACAGGAATAACAGTACAGTTTCTTGCAACTAAATTTAGAAGGTTGTGAAAGAGTAATACTAGAGGATTTGTTACCTGGTCACTGATTTTTTCTCCATTCTTAACGGTTATGGGCACCATTGGGTTAAATACCAAGCAAACAACCAATTTTTTTAAATCCCTAAAGCCCTTTCACCAAAACCCATAGCTGATGAATGATTTACTTTTTGCTCCTTTAGTTGATGACCTGGTTGCCTTTTTGATAAAATAACTCCTTTGCTATGCTTTTAAGAGGCTCTTCCATATCCAGGTCTCAACTTTCCAGTGCCTTGTCCTTTGTCCTCTGCAATTTTCTTTGTAGCTAATTTCATTCTCAAATAGATTGTAAATACCACTTCCATGTTAAAGACTTGAATGTCCTCTAGGTCCAGCTGTGTCTGTCCAAACTAGAATTTTGGGGCACCTATACACATGCTCAGGGGCAGGGGAGCATTTTAATTAGAGTGGTTCTCAGGAGCTGCTCTAATTAAAACGCCTGCAGTGTCTTGTGTATTAAGTGTCCTGCATTTCAGGCAGGAGCAATTTAACTAAGGCTTGTTTGATATGCTTTAGTTAAAGCTCCCCCACTGCCATTTGAAGCATGGGGACACTGAATGCATAAGATGCATCAGCAGGCTCAATTAATCAAATTGCTCCAAGAGAATCTAATTGGAGCTCATGCAAAAGTGTCCTTAGAGATGTCAGACTGCCCTTGCAGATGTTTACCCTTCTGTTCAGGCTTAACATGATTCTTACTCCATCCTTTCCACTGTTAACCCCTTTCTCCTTACTTAACACTATGGAAAGCATCAGAGTCATGCAGGATCCTCATCTTGGTATAATTTTCAACATAGGCTTCTCTAGGTCCTCCTATCCATGTTATGCTTTCTACATAGCACTTGTAAGATGCAGCTTTTCCTGTCCATTGACACAGCTTAAACTCAAGACTTTCATCTTGCCTCTTGATTACTGCGAGAGACAGGAATTTCTTAGGGTGATATCTCTTACTGGACAAACTGTAGATAAAGTTTTGAATGCAAGACACTTCATCGGGTCTTGCATTTGAAAGCTTGTCTAACTTTATCCCAACTACACAGTTGATCCAATAAAAGATATCGCCCTTAAAAATCCATGTCTCCCTCATAACTTCTAGACCATTACAGCTACAATATCACTCTTGCACTACTCTTGAGTACTGCAACATTCTTCTTTTCATTCTTGGTAATTAGCTTTGTTTTGCTTGAATTCATTAGAATGCCACTTCAAAGGCTGCTTTTTTAGCTTATGGTTTTGCATCTTTCCATTGGCTCTCCTTTCATCACATCAAATTTGCTGCTTGTTCCTTTTTTTTTCCCTTTAAGGCCATATCCTTTTCTATCATTCTTCATTTAGTCAGTATTGAGGAGCTGACACCAGCCTCCAATCAATTAATAATACTAGATTACATTTTCCACTTGTTGAATTTTCAAATAAATCCCATATGTTTTATTTCCTATGCTGCTTCTTTACCCTTGAACAAGTTCCTTAAGCATTCACAAAGCTACCTTATTACCTTCTTAGGATCTTTGTTTCCCCTGGTGTCTGATTATGGATAGGCAGTTTTTGAGCTGAGATGTTGCTTCTTTACATCCATCTGTGCCTCTTTTTCTGATGTGTAGATAGTAATTCTTGGACAGGAACTATTTTTGATTGTTTGTGAAGCCCTTAATCTTAACCCTGAACTAGTGTTCTTGAGTACTACCATAATACAGTAAGTAACAAAACACATTCAGATTAGTATAAGTTTAACTACGTTAACGGTCAAACTGAGAGATCGTGGTTCTTGAGTAAATACATAATGAAAGGTAGTGCATGTTCAAGTTTTGCAAAGCCACCAAAGTTGAAGTTTGGTCTAGGTTCACAGCTAGTCTGCATCTTACATTCTACCACATTTCAGAAACTTGCCAATGGGACATCATTGTCAGTTACTGGAGCCTGATGCTCTTTTGGTTGAACTCATTCAGGAGGTATTGCATTAAACTGCCCTGGTTCTAATGTCACTTGGCCATGCCTGCTGGGGACAGTGCTTTGGATAGGAGTAGTAGAGGCAAAAGCTGGGTCTTTGCTGCTGAAGTGAGATGGAGAAGAAGAAAGAAAGGGTGCTTGATCTATCTCTTGAAGATGGTAACCTACTCTGCATTGGCTCATTTCCTATTGTCTGGTAATAGATACAGCTAGAGGGGACATGCCTGTTTTTTTTGTTTTGTTTTGTTTTCTGCCTTCTCAAGGCACTCATTTAATTGGGTGCATAAGGGTCTCCCCTAAGTTTGTGGTTCAACTGCAGTCACAAATCTACCTAATAAACTGTTTATGTAGGGCACCAGATATCATATTTTTACTTTTGTTCCCAGTTGTTAGGACTAGGTTTTTGCACTAGCAATAGGAAAGCTGTTCCTGAACAAAAAAAAAAATCAGTACAGGTTTCCCTTGCTTTGTGTTGCATGTGTGTTCCTGGAAAATGGTGCATTATGCGAATTCGAGTTAAGGGAACCCACTTTGCAATGTAACAAATAGGGATATGTTCCAAGACCTTGGCTGTCCTGATCCCCAGACCCATTTCTACCACTTTTACGAGTTTTGGTACTCACCAACAGCAAACAGTACACACAAGCACAGTGTGGTGGTGAATGTTACCATAATGGGGGTGACAACTGAAGAAACACATGTTGCAGACAACAAGCAAGGAGCACAGATCCACATAGGAGACTATTTTGGTGCGTGTCACTCCCACAATGCATTGTACAAAGCAGCTGACTGCAGGCTTCTACCCCACCAGTCTCATAAGAGTGAATTTACCTTGCATATAACGATTTTTTTGGTATAAAAAGGGTCATTGCATAAGAGCAAATTTGCACATACAGAACCCGCATAAAGCAAGGGAAACCTGTATTCTAGACCAGTGGTTCTCAAACTTTTTTTTGTGGACCACTTGACGATTGCTGAGGGTCTTGGCGGGCCACTTAAACTTTTTTTGTTCTACAGATCAAAGCACAGCAATCATATTTTAATAACAGTAGTCTTACCTTACAAGTTCAGATATTCTCCATTTGTTCCGCAACCCTTCTGCGGACCACCTGAATAGAGCTCGCGGTCCATAGTCCTGAGAACCTCTGTCCTTGATTAAAGGATGAGAATTGAACATGCCTTCCCCCTGAAGGTTTACACACACGTGTTGAATGTATGGAGAGTTCTAGTTCTGTTCTTAAATAAGTCATTACATGGATTCTGAAATGAGGCTATGGCCCTGCTTTCCATTTGTGAAAAGCTGGGTCAGCAGTAGTCTGTGTCAGAGTATAAAGAGGTAGACCATAAGAGCTGCTACAAGGCTAAGGTAGCTGAAGTGAAAAAAAGTGGAAGAATGGATGAGGATTTCTACAGCAGTAGAGTTTGGTGGTGTTGGTAAACAGATCCTTGGTAGAATTACAGACCTGGGTGTATTAAGAGAGAGCACCATTTGTGGTCAAAGATGACGCCAACTTAAGCAATGGAAGCAGATGGAAATCCAAGTTCTTCAAGGATAGGGCTCTTTGGCAGCCTCCAGTGAAAAATAGCAACACTCAAAAATCATAAAGACAATTCTTGCAGATATAAGAGATGCAAAGAAGAAGCCTCTTAAATATTTTCTGTTCTGCTTATACAGTGTCATTTTACTTTCTTTGGTTTGTGGAAAAGAAAAGGGTCATGTAGAGTTGAGACCAATTTCTGGTATGAAATATTGCCACATCACAATTTTTTTTTTTTTCTTTGCAGGTTCATATCTTGTCTTGTAGGCAGCTGGGACAATGTTCTACGCCCATTTTGTACTGAGCAAGCGTGGGCCGCTGGCTAAAATCTGGCTAGCGGCCCATTGGGATAAAAAACTAACTAAAGCTCATGTATTCGAGTGTAATCTAGAAAGCAGTGTGGAAAGTATCATTTCACCTAAGGTAACTGTTTTACAATGCTATTGATGATGTTGCTGGTTCTTTGGAAACAAAGACCAAGCATGACTGAAAATCAAGTTAATATTCTGATTGCTTAACCTGTGCAATTCTTTTAAGATGTTGGTAATGGAAAGACATGTTGTTTTAAGTATGAAATAATACATGAATCATTCTGCTGTAAAGAGAGGCTTGGGCTTGTCACTCAATTTTGTTAGGGTTTTTCAAGGTATGGCCAGCTTTAATATACTTTAACCAAAGCAGGGTTTAACATCTGTGAATTATCTTAATGTACTGCTTATGGAGCTGAAATGTTTTAAGTGGAAGAGCAAAAGGGAAAACCCAGCTACATGCTAATGGTTGACCATTTCTCACTGTCCTCGTTGAAAACTATTGAAACAGATTGTACCTGAAAAATACTTGCTTCTGCTTTGTAGGGTAACTACAAAGTAGATTCCTTCTCATATTAAAAAGGGTCAATGAATATATGTAGTAGCAATGTATTATTATTAATAGCAAGTAAGTAAAGTTCTCTTCCCTCAAGATAGGTCCTACATTGTGATATAGGAGCCTTGCTTTTTTGTGGCCTTGGCTGCTTTGCCTAATATTAAAGTACAGCTAGCAGAGCAAGTGTGAAACATGCCAAATGACAAAGTATGTCAACTCTGAGAGAGAACAGAATGTTTTCTTCTTGCTGAATACCTACATATCAGAGGGAAAGCTTTTCAGCCCTTGTGCATTCATCTTGTCTCCATCCTCATGTCAGAACACGTACAAATATAAAAACATGTCACTGTACAGACACTTGAATGCCTTAAAGGAAAAATGATTTTTTTTCAGAAGGCCCTGAAGCTTGCTTCTCTGCTTAGTATTCTAATAGCTATAATGCTGTCTCCAGCTGGGATAGACGTTCTTGACTGTTTCGTTGCAGCTAATATGAACCTTATAAAAGCTCTGAATACAAACACATAATAGATATAATGGCACTGCATATCTGCATGGTACTTTATAGAAGTGACTGATTCTTTGCTTGCAAGAGTTCCTGAAAATGTCAGAAAACAACCAATTCAAAGGAAGCAGTTACGGGGTCACTAGAGTCTTGTGCTTCTTGTACCTTGGTGCTGATAAGGTTTGCTGTAAGCCTTGAGGAACCAGACATTTGTAATCTTTTTTTTTTTAAGTAAGATTCTTGTAAGACTTGTGGAGGTTTAGGACAGCTTTTATTATTGTGCATAATAGAAACCTAAGTTTCTGTAGCTTGGTTGTTTGTTTTTTTTTTAAATTAGGATGTTTTCACATATTCATCTTGGGAAATAGTTCCACTTATCCCTTAGTACTCAAGCTGCCTTCAGCCTAAAAGACACTTGTGGGGCGAGTGTTTCCTGGATCATGTATTATGAAATCCATGCTTTCCCCACACTGTATAAGGTGCCTGACTAAGTGTAAAAGTAGCACTGAGAGTGTTTAAGACAGAGGAGTGTACTTGTATATACAAGGCATTTGTAGAATCCAGTCCTTGAATCACTTGTCCTGATTATTGCTCTCAGCTTTTCTGACAGTCAGTCATTTTTTGGTGTTGAGTCATATAAGTTTAGTGAAAGGCTTATTTGCTTAAAATCCAAATAACATTTATTTTAGCTCATGGATGCCAGCCCTGTGGGCTGGATTCAGAGCATGGAGCCATGTCACTTGCCTGCAGGGCTACCAGAGCTCCTAGAGCCCAGGGCAGCTGCCACTGCCTACTTCCAGATTTCTGGCCCCACAGCTATGTACTCCAGATCTAGCCCGTAGGACTCTCCACAGGGTCAGAATCTAAGCTGCAGGATGAGTGGTGCAGCTCTGGGAGATTTTTGTTTCTGTTTTCAGTTGAGGCTGCTACTATTCATCCCACCACCAAATTTCCAGACTTACAAACTGAATGACATGGGTCCACAATCCAAATTGGACACCCCTGTTTTAGTCTAATGTTGTTCCACATCATGTCTTTTAATTCTGTGAACCTTTCCTTCATTACAGCTGCATTTGACTGTGTACTGTTTGCTAACTTACTTGAAAATGACCTGGACATTTCAAATGAAGCCTTCACTAAATGAACTAAAATTAAAGAAAAAGCATTTGCTCCAATCCTGTTAATACAGGATAATATTGCCATATGTTGTAAACCTTAAGTGGAATGCAGGCTGTTTATTTTTTTAAAGCATTTTGAAGAGTGCATGCTATATTAGGTAGATAATAAAAATATTTGGCTACTTACAAACATAAATCCTCCCCCCCCTTCAGACTCCTCATGCCCGTGCACTGAGCCCTGCACATGCCCAGAAGTGGCATCATATTAGTTGGACCCAGCTCGCTCATTGTCTCTCTAAATCGGGCACTTCTTTTTTGCCACTTTTTTTCTAAGGCTGATTCAATCCATTATTAGATAAAAGCACCCTGCTAAAACACCTGATCTATACAGATGCTGTGGAGCTTGGTCAAACTAATGTGCTGCTTGCTTTTGGTAAAGTGTACTACCTCCCTTCCCCAATCTGTCAGCACCCTTTGCTACTATTTTTAGAAATGTTGAGATTCTTTTTGAAAGTGTAGAACACTTCATATCAGCTGTTTTGGAAATAATGCACATCTCTCTCTACTGTGCCTTGCAAGCTATCCTACAATGATTTTAAATGTGCTTAGTATCCATCATAGAAAACTCTAGTATGGCTGACTTTCAATGAGGTTTTTTGCCCAGTAAAATTAATGTTTGTAAATTGTATACATCTGTTCTTACTTACTGATTGTAATATATTTTCAGGTGAAAATGGCACTTCGAACTTCAGGACATCTTTTATTGGGAGTTGTTAGAATTTACCACAGAAAAGCTAAATATCTTCTTGCAGACTGTAATGAAGCCTTCATTAAGATCAAGATGGCTTTTCGTCCAGGTACTTGGCTTTACCTAAATGCTCCCCTCAAAAGGTTATGTTACTATAAATAGTGCTTTTAATAAGCAGGCATGCCATCCTGTGTCATTCTGATAAGAGCACCATGAGAAATGCTTGGTTCTTTTTAGTGTGGCTTTAAGTTGCCTGTATTGTGGGGAAATGAACAGTTCACCTTAAATGCTATCTTGCATTTGGGTGGCTATGATTTGTGCTGAGCCAAAATTTGCTAAAATGCTTCTTCCTTTCCTGCATTCCATCAGTCAAATTATGCCCTATGGCTTCGGCTGTTGTCAATACAGACAACACACCAGGTGAGGTGGACATGTAATGATACTGCATAGTTGATGCCTCTCTCTGGTGGTGTAAAAATTATGCTCATTGGGAGAAGCATTGCAGGGAATTGGAACTAGCGGGCTGGCACAAGATCAGCTGTTGGACTGTGTCTGAAAGGCGCATTGGGGCTGTCACTTCCAAACCAGCAGCTGTTCCTTTTCGCGCCACTCCAGTAGCAAAACTCTGCAGTGTCCAAGCCACCTGCTAATACCCCAGTCCCGTCTTGTAACTTCCTACTCCAGCTGCTCTTTACTCTCATGGCTGGTTGCCATCATCACTGACTGTTACCAACAATGAATTCAGTGGCAAGAGAGAGGAGAGAGGGCTAAGGCAGCAGTAGGCTGCAGAAAAACAGGTCGCGTGGACTAGGTTGGAGAAGAGGAACATCTTGGGAATGTTGGGACTGATGGGCCTAGCACCCACCCCTTCTGTGCCACTCCCACTTCTTGCGTTTTCAAGCTCGAAACAACAGCAAAATCAAACGAAACAAAAGCCTTTGAAACAACTTCAAAACAAGGGAACGCAAAGTTTGGAAAATTTCGAAACACTTAGAGTTTCAAAGCCAGGCTTACTGGCTTCAGTGCTGGTCCCAGCCGGCAGCACCTGTCATCCATCAGGCAGATCGGGGGCACGCAGCCCCGGGGGGACTCTGCACAGCCCCCGCAGCCCTCCTGGGGGTGCTGGAGGGCCCCCAATCTGCCTCCTAGCTGACAGGAACCAGGTGCTACTGCCTAGGGCCAGTGGGGCCAGGGCAGATCAGCTCATGCAGGGACCCTCCCCCACCCTAGGATTGGGGTGGTGGGTCCCTGCACAAGCTGATCTGCCCCAGGTCCCACACACTCCTCAAGCCAGCTCAGGTACGGGGATCAGGGCAGCGGGTCCCCATACAAGCTTATCTGCCCCAGCCCTGTACTGGAGCTGGGTTTGAGGAGGGTGCAGGGTCCAGGGCAGATCAGCTCATGTGGGGACCCTCCCCCATCCTGGGATTGGGGCTGGTGGTCCCTGCACGAGCTGGTCTCCCCTGGCCCCACGTGGCAGTATCCAGCTCATGTCAGCTGGCATGCAGATTGGGGCCTGCCAGCACCTCCGGGAGGGCTGCAGGGGCTGTGCCGGAGTCACGCAGGGGCTGCATGCCCCCAATCTGCCTGCCAGGTGACAGGAGCTGGGTGCTGCTGCCTGGGGCCAGTGGCAGCAGCAATCCTCCTGGTACTGGATGTGAGCTGTGCCCAGCGCTGGTCTGTCATCTCGCAGCCAGATCAGGGCCCACACCCCCAGGAGGGCTTTGACGCAGTTCCCACAGCCCTCCAGGTGTGCGGGCAAGCCCCTGATATGCTTGCTGGATGAGAGGAGCTGGGTGCTATCACCTGGGACTGGCAGCAGCACCCATCTTCCCAGCGCCAGTCCCAGGCAGCAGTAGCACCCGGCTTCTTTCATCTGGCAGGCAGATCTGCAGCGCAGAGCCCCGGCAGCCCTCCCGGGGGTGCGGACAAGCCCCCGATCTGCCTGCCTGCTGCATTTTGTTTCCTCATAACCTATGGGCGAACCATTGAAACAGTGTCGAAACAACAAAACAGTTTTGACAAAATTAAAGTAACAGTGCTTTTGAAACTAAATGAAACTCGAAGTAAAACACTTCCGTTGAAACAGAAGTCAAATCAGAACAGTGCTATTTCACACAGCCTTAGTACTTACGGCATTATACAGCAGCTGACCAGGGTGTTTTAAAGATCTAGATTTTGACCTTTTAAGGCACCTAATACTCTTGTAGATCTGTACCTTAATTAGCATGCTCAGAAGCACTGAATGTTGACTTTACTTCCTGCCTGTTGAAACCAGTGAGGATGGTGGAAATACTGTTGCGCAGAGGTCAACACACAAAGTTTGCTAAAATCCAGCATTGGTGTAGATACAGGAACTTACTGAGTGGGATCCTTTTCAGGTGTTGTTGATCTGCCTGAGGAAAATAGAGAGGCTGCGTACAATGCTATCACCTTACCTGAGGAATTTCATGATTTTGACCAGCCACTGCCTGATCTAGAGTAAGCTTACTTTCCCTTATTTACTTGCTTGAATAATTTAATAAATTTAATAATTAACCTTTTAAAGAATACCAGGACTTAAAGACTAAGCATTTCATGTGGCAGTTGATTCAAATTCTAATATTCTAACCTGGGATGTGCTAGAATTCAAATATGTAGACAAGCAGTCGCATTTTTATGATTACTTGAATCTAAACTACTGTTTAATTGTGATAGAAGAAAAAAATATTTTGCAAGGAAATATGGTGAAGATGTGATATATACTTAACGTGTATATCTTTGAGCATAAGTTTTCTTCTGTAGGAAGGAAATTACTTTTGGAACTGTCAAGGCACACAAAACTAATGCTATTTTTTAGTTGATGGCCATTTTCTAATAATTTCAATTCTTAATCACTCAGTATCAAAACTTTTTATAACGGACATGATGACAAATTAAGTATCCAATTTGGAAATTGTGGGTTACCTCTTTTAAAATATTTACATTGGGGTATTTTTTTGGCCTAGATTATTCTGTATTGGAAGTCCTAGAACAGGGGTCAGCAACATTTTTGGCTGGAGTGCCAAAAACACCCCAACCCTGACCCACACCTTTATTTGGTATGCCAGGGGCAGACTGTGAGGGGTGCGATCCTCTTTGCCAGTGGCAGGTGCATGCATGCCTCTGGGCAGATGGCAGGGGTGGGTGTCAGGGTTGCACTTCCTTGGCCTGTCCCTGCCCTGCCTCCCTGAGGTGCACTTGCAGTTGCTGCTGGCATGGAGCTTGTGCCAGGGCTGTGGAGCCTGGCATATCTGTTGACAGCCTGCCTGCCACATGCTGCAGCTGCCAGGAGGCTGCAAACAGTTGTGCCTGGCTCCAGAGCTCTGGCCAGGCTCTGTGGTGGCAGTTGCTTGCACTTCTCTGGGTGTGTGGTGGAGGAGGGGCTGGGGTTGCACTGCCCTAGCCCCTTCCCCACCCTGCGCCCTGAAGCATGTGTGCAACCACTGTTGCCACAGAGCCTGGCACACTTGTTTAAAGCCTCCTGGCTGCAGCCGGCCTGGCCTCTGGGCAGCTGCTGCCAGTCATGGAATCCAGGCTGCTTGCAGCATCCTGGCTGCCTGCTGTGAGCAGCCCAGGCTCTGTAGTTGGTTGCGGCTGCCCAGAGCCCAAGCTGGCTGTGGCGTGCCCAGCAAAACAGCCTTGTGCCATGCTCTGGCATCGTGCCAGGGGTTGCCAACCCCTGTCCTAGAATGTAAATTACTTTGCCACTATCTTCTTAGTTTACAGTTAGTTTAAACTTGACATGCTTTTAACTTAAAAATTAATTCCATTAAAAAAAATACTTAATATTTTCTAAAAATGTAACTTAAGTTCATAGCTGCATACTAAAGCTTGCTGAATATATTAAATTGCTGAATCTCGTAAATCTTTTTTTGAAGCTAGCATTGGGTATTGCTGATTTATTCCTGAATTGAAGATCCCTTTTGTGATGCTGACAGCTCTTTCTTGTTTGTTTATTTGTTCTTCTCTGGACACTGATTACAGTTTAAGGTAGCACTCATGGAAAATCCTAAAGTTGTATGTGGTTCAGTCATACTGAGCCTATCTTTGTTTTTAAATGTTAAACTAATGCATTTGTACAAATGTACAACATATATTGATAGAAACAGACCTCCATAAAAGAATATGTCTGCTGATTTAAAGCATTGTAGTTTATCTGTAATAGACAACTTTGAAATTATATCTTCTGTTTTATTTAAGCGATATTGATGTGGCCCAGCAGTTCAGTTTGAACCAGAGTAGAGTGGAAGAAATTACAATGAGAGAAGAAGTGGGAAATATCAGCATCCTTCAAGATAATGACTTTGGTAAATGCTTTTCTGTTTAATAGTGCGTGAAGCTAAGTTTTTCACTAGCTCTTGTGCTAAAATTAAATTTTACAAATATTGTTGCAGCCCTACTTCTAACTGAACAGTTGAAGTTAATTCTGTGATAACTGCACATGAAATATTGCTAGCTAAATATTAGTCAAATATTCCTATGGGAGAGAATGTTAAACTTTCACTTGACTTTATTGGAGAAGGTTTTTTTTATAAAAATCTTACCTAACAGCCAAAAAAGATGCAACTGTCTTTATAGTAGTAGCAGTATTCATTTGAAGGATTAATGATTATTTAATATTGCTTATATTCCCTTTGCTATTTAAGCATAACTATCCAAACTATTAGCAACTGTGTTTTTCTATCTATTTTCATTGCATTAATAACTTCTTGGTATTAAAAATATATTAATTAGCAATCAACGTGGGTTCATTAGAGGCTGGTCCTGTCAGACCAACCTGATGGCCTTCTATGACAGGTCATAAAAGCCTTGGACGTGGGTGTCGCAGTGGATGTAGTCTTCCTGGACTTTAGGAAGTCCTTCAACACTGTCTCTCACCCCATCCTCATTAAAAAATTAGGGGTCTGTGGTGTTGACGCCTACACAGTCAGATGGGTCGCAAATTGGCTGGAGGACTGCACCCAAAGGGTGGTGGTGAATGGGTCATTTTCCACCGGGAGAGATGTGAGCAGTGGGGTTCCCCAGGGCTCGGTCCTCGGGCCCGCACTGTTCAATGTCTTCATTGGCGATGTGGACGACGGGGTGAAAAGCACCTTGTTCAAGTTGGCAGGTGACACTAAGATGTGGGGAGAAGTGAGCATGCTAGAAGAGAGGGACAGGCTACAACTAGATCTTGACAGGTTACAGAGGTGGGCGGATGAAAATAGGATGGGTTTCAATATGGACAAGTGCAAGGTGTTGCACCTGGGGAGGAAGAACCAGCAGCATACCTATAGGCTGGGGAACTCCGTTCTCGTCAGCACAGAGGCAGAGAAGGATCTTGGAATGGCTATTGATTCCAGGATGAACATGGGCCGCCAATGTGAGGACGTGGTCAGGAAGGCTAACCGCACTTCCAGGCATCCATAGATGCATCACGAGCAGGTCCAAGGAGGTGATCCTCCCCTTGCATGCGACATTAGTCAGGCCGCAGTTGGAGTACTGCATCCAGTTCTGGGTGCTGCACTTCAGGAGAGATGTGGACAGCATCAAGAGGGTCCAGAGGAGGGCCAGTCACATAATTAGAGGGCAGCAGGGCAGGCCCTACTAGGACAGGCTATGGGACCTGAACCTGCTCAGCCTCCACAAGAGAAGGCTGAGAGGGGATTTGGTGGCCGTCTATAAACTTGCCAAGGGGGACCAGCAGGCAGTGGGAGAGTCCCTGTTCCCCCAAGTATACCGGGGATAACAAGGAACAGTGTCCATAAGATGACTGAGAGTAGATTCAGGCTAGATATCAGGAGGCGCTACTTCACAGTCAGGGCAGCTAGGATGTGCAAGTGGTTCTCGACCCTACCCTGGGGGTCTTCAGAAGGAGGCCAGACAGCCACCTAGCTGGGGTAATTTGACCCCAGCATCCTTTTGTGCCCACGGAAGGTCGGACTAGATGATCTGCGTAGGTCCGTTCCATCCCTACCAACTATTAAGCAGTGGCTGAGAAATACTTAGGCAGCTGAACAATTATAATGGTGTATGTAACTAACTGAAACTTGTCTGTTGGTGTATAATTATAAAGTGTCTTAACTGAATCAAAACAGGAAAAATAATATATTGGGAAAAATATCCAAAAATGAATTCTGTGCAGAGTTTAATAGTGCTCTGTTAGTAGTAATCAGTAGCCTACTCATAGAATTGGTAGACCTCTGTAATATTGTTCTTTCCCTTTTTCATTAAACACATTTGGTGCGAGGAAGGTCTAATATGAAAACCTCTTCCAAGACAGAGGACCTGGTTGCATTTTAAATATATTGATGCTGTAGTGAAGCCAACTTCAAAGTGAGATATTTAGAATATATATTCTGCATGAGAAAAATGACTGTTCAGAAGAGAAAGGAGGAAGCTGCTTCTATAAATCAGAACTAAATATGAAGAGAATGTAGAGGTAGACTAACTGAAAAGTCACTTAAAGTAGTAGGTAAATTAGAAAAGACTAAGAGGCAGTACGAACAATTCATTTGTGTGAATAGAAACACTTGTAGAATTGACCTACATGATGATAAATTGCAATAATAGGACTGAACGTGTAAAGCTAAACATTTGGATAGTTGTTCCTAGGTAGATAAAATAATCTCTTCATCTATAACAATAATAATAAATGTTTTTACAGGTGACTTTGGAATGGATGATCGTGAGATGATGAGAGAAGGTAGTGCATTTGAAGATGACATGTTAGTGAGTACTGGTGCTTCCAATCTCTTGCTGGAACCTGAGCAGAGCACTAGTCATCTTAATGAGAAAGCTAACCACCTAGAATATGAAGACCAATACAAGGATGACAACTTTGGAGAAGGGAATGATGGAGGAATATTGGGTATGTTTGTAATAGTATAGTAACTTGTTTTTATTCTATATTGCCTTGACTTGTACTTGAATTATAAGAATTTTTGGGGTGTGGGCTTTTTTTGAACATTTGCATCATGTTTAGTAAAATGGACCCATGGCCCCTGGGTGCTACTGTAACCTTGTTAATACCCTAAGGTAAGCACTGACTCTTTAAAGAGATCCGGATAAATGTCACTTCTCATATTCAAAATACTCCATTATGTTCATGTATAGTTTGAAAGAGAAGCTAGTATGTGATTCTCCTGGCACATGTAAGCCTCTTGGATGCTTAGCAGTGATTTTAATTTATATGTTGGGAATATTACTGGATCTTTCCTTCCCTCAAATTCACAATTGCTGTGAAACCTTTCCACACTGGACTTAAACTTTTTATGTACCATACAAAGATTATATGTGATTGAATAATAAGAATGAGAGGACTAATAAAGCTGACATAAATTTGTGACAGATAATTTGTCTTAATACTGTTTATTAATTAAAAGCTCTGCCAGAGTTCATGTTTTGTAAAATATCCCAACAGTCCCTTCCTTTATTTTTTTTGAAGCATAAAAACTATGTAAAGCATATACAAACTGTAGGTTTAACAGCATAAGTATAAATGATACAGATTTTATAAGTGTTACCAGAGTTTTGTTCATCTATATTTGTAATTGATTCTCTTACATCACTATTTCAGATGATAAACTTCTCAGTAATAATGATGGCGGTATCTTTGATGATCCACCTGCTCTCGCAGAAGGTGGAGTAATGATGCCAGAACAGCCTGCCCATGATGATATGGATGATGATGATAATGTATCAAGTAAGTGTTTTAATCTAGGACTACTTCTAGTTCAAGATTACTTGGAATGTTGTTTCGTAGTAAAGCATTTGTGCTCGTGGTGTAAAAAATTCTGAGGTGAGCCTTTTGATTTTGTTTGGAGATGAGGTGGAGGGCTCGAGGATCTAAATGTTCCAATTTACAATCCGATGCATGTAATTCCTGGTTTTATTTTGTAGTGGGTGGACCAGACAGCCCAGATTCAGTAGATCCAGTAGAACCATTACCTACTATGACGGATCAAACAACACTGGTTCCAAATGAAGAGGAAGCTTTTGCTTTGGAGCCAATTGACATCACTGGTGAGTAAGCCACTTGGAAGCCCTTTGCTTGAAATATCTGAGATCTTAACTAGGAAAACCTTGGCTCAGAATGGAAATGAGTCTGCTTGTGTTACCACTAACTTAGTTTAACTTAGTCGTGCTTTCCCTTCAGAATGTGAAATTGTCTTAATCTCCAATAACTTTTATCTGCTGCATTCCTTGGAAAATATGCGGTACAGTACCATGTACTGGATTGCAATAGTTGGACCATCTTGTCCTTGCTCAGTCCCTTGTTAAAAAAGAACATAAATTTGTCTACTTATACAAATGCTATTAATTACATGTTGGAAATATTACCAGCTTGATGTCTCGAACCAAGATAACCTAAATAAAATAAGAATATTATAATTCTATGTAGGAGAAAACTGTTTACAGTATACACAACACTGTTATGAATTTAAAAACTGTCATTCTATGGATTTTTTGTTCAGATAATCCTTGAAAAACATTGATATTATTCTCTACTAGTTTAGTTAATAACAAAATACTTTAGATTTCCTAATCACACCAAACAGGAGTATAGCTTATAGTAAAGTCCATGAGTAATCAATGGAACTATTCACTTATGTTTGCTTTCGGTGTGTGAATCATTAAAAATCAAATGGTAGTAGATTTCAGTTTCAAAGCACTGTTTGTATATTTTACTTTGCTTATAAATAATAACAATGATTTACTGCCTTTTCCTGAATAAGAATCCCTTCAATTTCTATTTTAAAACAAAATATGGGAACTTGTAAGATTTTTTTTTATCTGTTTGGTTTTTTTTTAAAGTCTGATGTAGTAACTGGGATTTTGAGCCTGAATCTTTTATTTCTCTTGTCTCAACAGTCAAGGAAACTAAAGCTAAGAGGAAGAGAAAATTGATTGTAGACAGTGTGAAGGAGTTGGATAGCAAGACTATCCGAGCCCAATTAAGTGACTATTCTGATATTGTCACCACTTTGGACTTGGCACCTCCCACCAAGAAACTGATGATGTGGAAAGAAACTGGGGGAGTTGAAAAGCTTTTCTCTCTGCCTGCTCAGCCTTTGTGGAACAATAGATTATTGAAGGTAACCAGTACTTCTGAAAGATTATCTTAAAACATGAAATACCATAATGGAAGACTAAAGTCAATTAAATGAATGCTCTCTATAGTGAACAACATGATGCAATAACAGCATCTGGTAGATTTATGTATTTTTGAGAGCTTGCCATGACTGAAAACAAACTACTTAGTTGCCCAGGCATTAAAAAAGCAAAAAAACCCAAAATGTATTTCATTGCATTTCAATCGCAGATTAAATCTTTGACAAGCTTCTCTTCTTTAAAGAAAGAAGACTGGAGGGGAGAGTCTCATAAGTAACTACATCTCTAAAAAAAAATAATAATAATAATAATAATTACGAATTAAAAATAAGCTGGTAGTTGCAGCATCGGAGAATGATCTACAGTAGTGATTTAACTTGTTTTCTTACAGCTTTTTACTCGGTGTCTAACGCCTCTTGTACCTGAAGACCTTAGAAAGAGAAGGAAAGGTGGAGAAGCTGATAACCTGGATGAGTTCCTTAAAGATTTTGAAAATCCAGAGGTACCCAGAGAAGAACAGCAACAGCAGCAGCAGCAGCAACAGCGGGATGTCATTGGTTTGTGATTCATTAAACATGCACTTCCTTTCAAAGAGATTAATTTTTCACTTGGCGTTGTGCTTTACATTAAACTGCTAAAACAAGAACAAAGTTGTGAAGCACTGGGTCCTGGAATTACTGTGTAGCCTGTGTAGCCACAATTTCTGTTAGAATCTGTTTCTCTAAAAACAGAAGTTCAGTTGATCCAACTGTGTACAGTGAATTAAATGGATTCTAAGGGCTGGTCAACATGCATACGTTGACTTTTTTTTTTTAATTAAGTCAGTGCAAACTACAATTGAACATTTGGACCTAGCTGTTGTAAATTGCAAATGTGCTGCTGAGCTCCAGTCTGCTTAGGCTTCAGAAACAACAGTGTGATCATTTTTTATACCCCAGGAAGATCAAAATATCTATAAAAACCTTTTTTAACTTGTCATAATTCATAGATGAGCCTATCTTGGAAGAGCCAAGCCGCCTACAAGAATCCGTGATGGAAGGCAGCAGAACAAATTTGGATGAATCTGTAATGCCACCCCCACCACCACAAACAGGAGTAAAGCGCAAGGCTCAGCAAGTGGAACCCGAACCTGTGTTACCTGTGAGTCAGGTTACAGTGCCCCTGTTTGTTCCACAGGTGGCTGTTTTTAAACGTGTCCCCCCAAAAGAGCATGCATCATCCCATGCATGGCTCTCCTTACTTAGAAATAAATGGTATCTTTTGACGGGAATATCCTGGTCCTATTGCATAGTGAAAGAGGAAAGATGAGTGGTGTTTGTATCACTTTGTTTTGAACTGGCTTGGGTAACATTTTTCAAAATGTTCAGTAAAACCAACACCTTCTTTCCCTTAAAAATGAAATGGCAAAAAGCCTAGTTTATTCAGGAAACAATCTGCAGAAGATAAAATCTGTTACTCAGGAAATTGTGAAGCCTTTTCATCATGGGAAGTAATGTGCAAACACTTTTCTGTTAAGGGAAAAGCTGTTACTATGCTAAACAGACAAGCTCTTATCTTTTAAATGAAAGATGTTTGGACTCTTTCCATGAGAGATGCTTCTCTAATGACTACATGCTTATGAAGTAAGCTAAAGTAAAACCAAATGCCTGCAGACATAGGACTGGTATATCCCTGTTTGGATATAAAGAGGGTTTGGCGGGTTGCTTTAGCTCTGATTTGTCCAGGAAATATCTGAAGAGCAAATCGGGCAGAGCCCAAAGCTTGCTCTTCCTCTCACATACTTAATTTGATCTTTTGGATATAGTTTGCTCTCTTCTTTCAAAGAATAGCAGAAGGTAGTGGTGTTGCCCACATCTTATGATGGCTTAGTAGTTAGAGCACTAGTTTTGGAAGTGGAACACCTAGATTCTAGATCCTCTTCAAACCAGAGGAATTGGTCACAAATTTCACTTTCACAAGCTCTAACAGCTAGTGTACTGTTAATCTCTCCTATTTGAATCTGTAGTGAAGCCATGATGGCAAGTTTCATGGGGCAAGACTGAGAAAATGAGTGTGTCACTGTAGTTCAGGGATGAGGAGACTTTGGGGGGCGGGGAAGAGAATTCTGAGTTTTTAAAATTGGTACATTAACTCCTAAATCCACTCGCACTTTTGGAAACTACTGTTGGCTAATATCAATTGTCCCATGTTTTACAAAGGGTGCCATGGTGGTTCTGATGTACCCGAGAGGCATTCCCCAGTCAGTTAACCAGGAGTTTAATGCTGCAGTGCATCTAGGATTTTAAAGCCAATGTGTGCATGCCTGAAATACTATGTTTTGGAATATGATCAGTAGTATGGGTTGATCACAATCAGCAGTGGTTAGCCTGCAGCATTTGTGGCACAAGTGGCATGACCAGTGTGTGGCACGTAGCAGATCAGGGAGGGAGCAGAAGGCAGAACAGCCGATAGGACACGGAAGGGCATGGGGCTTTTTGGCAGGTGTGCCACAAACTAAGTTGGCCTGTACTCATCTAAAATACTAAGCTGGGAAATCTACTTCTGTTTTATTGATTTCTAGGCTTAATGGAATCTTAGGGGATTTATGGAGAGCAAAGCAAAAATACTTGGATCTTTGGAAAATGATTGAAGGCTAGATTGTTTTAGTTCTGTGCCAAACAGTATTTTATTAATCGACTTTCAATACTAAAAGTATCAGTCACTGAAGTTTATGTTAAATATAAAGATCCCCAAATCCCATTTAATTTGATATCTCCTTTATATATTTTCAAAAGCCTCAACCAATGCCACAGCTGGAAATGCCGCAAGTAGAAATGCCTCCAGAAGAGCCTCAAAACATATGTCAGCTAATACCAGAGCTGGAGCTCTTGCCAGAGAAGGAAAAGGAGAAAGAGAAGGAGGAGGAGGAGGAGGAAGAGGTAGGAATTGAACTCTTTAAAACTAATGCAGGCTAAATCTGTTTTTAAACTCTTTATTTCTCTTCTGTTTCAGACCGCTAATAAATGGAGTTGTATTTGTCCACTTGAGAGATTATGGAAACAGTGCGTGAAAATTGCAATTGAAACTGAAAAGTCCATTTTTTTTTTTTTTTTTAAACCTTCATTTGTACAGTTTGTACAAACTTAATTACATAAGCTTTATAGTTTGAGAACTGGAGAACATTTCTTGCATTGTGTATATTCTGAGTTTGGCCGTGTCTATTGTTCTCGTTTAAGGCGTAAGGTTTTAAGATTTAAACTTTGTAAAAGCAAGCTTTTATCAAGCAGAAGCACAAGTTTATGTCTTATGAATCTGAATATAAGCTCTTCACTAGAATTTTAAATAGAGGTGCACCCATATATCAGTCTATAATTGGTCTCTTTTTCTTCTGTCGCCTTCTCCTGCCTCTCCCCAGGCAATCCAGCATTTTTTCTCATATTGTACAAAGTGCTTCTTTGGAATGTAGAGCTTCACTTTTGACGGCTGAGTTTCTTTTCCATGAGAAGAGGCAGGATGCTTCTGTAACTGCAGTCCAAAATTGGACAGAGATTCTGTTCTGGTTTTGGCACTTGTAAGACTTCTGTCTCTTAAAGAAACTGTATTTCTCTCTGTCTCCTTTTTATGACTCACAAAATAGGAATCCTGAATTAGCACGTATGTTTGGAAAGCCCACTCTGAAAGGTCCTACAAAAATATTAAGGGTATTGATCAATGCAAAAAACTCCACAGTGTGTCCAAAGCCATTCTTTACTTCCCACTTAGATTATGGAATGCTTACTTGACAAATTCCCATTTCTTGTCATTCTTTGAGTGCCAGCTTGGCAACTGTAAGAGCAAGCAATAGCCTTTTTTGTCAGTTTTTAATACCTGCAGGATATCTTCCTTGAAATATAAGAAATCCATATATTTCTTCTAATGTAATCTCTAAGTTGAAATACCTTAGCTTCACAAATTCTTCACTACCTTGAGGACAGCAGTGCTGTAGGGATGCTGAGAAATACAGATTCCACATTGAGGCACCTACAGGCTTGATATTTACATTTCGCATAGCTAATGAATGTGGCTTTTTTCTTTTGTTGGTTGCAGGAAGAAGATGGTACGGGGGGTGATCAAGATCAAGAAGAAAGAAGATGGAATAAAAGAACTCAGCAGATGCTTCATGGTCTTCAGGTATATATGATGATACACTTTATAAGAATATAATTAGTGCCATACTGGGCCAGACCAATGTCCACCTAGCCCAGTATCTTCTCCCTGACAGTGGCAGGAGTGGATGCTTTTGAGGGAGGAGCATATGAACAGAATATATCTAAAGTGATTTTTATCCCTGTTATACCCTCCCTGGCATCTACCATCACTGGTTTAGAGGTGCCTGTGAGGATAGCTATCAAACAGACCAGATTTGAGGTATAAATGAAGGGGTCAGCAACCTGTAGCATGCAAGGCCATTTTGCTCAGTGCACTACGGCTGGCCTGAACTGTGGGCAGCTGCTGCCAGGCTGCTCACAGCAAGCGATGGGGAGGCTGCAAGCCCTGCTCCAAGCAGCTCAGGCTCTGTGGCAGATAGCAGCTGCCCAGAGCCTGGATTGGATGTGATGGGCAGCTGGGAGGCTGCAACTGGTGCACTGAGGTCTGCAACCCTTGCCTGGCTCTGTGGTGGTGGCAGCTGCACATGTACCTCGGGGCTGACAGTGGGAAAGGGGCCAGGGGCATCACAGCTAGTACTCCCCTACTCTTCTTCCTCCATGCTCCCTGCGTGCAAGGTGCCAGCTGCAGCAGCAGCTCTGGCTCCCAGGACT